>NC_050180.1:20612176-20799676 GCF_008315115.2 Sander lucioperca
CTATTATATAATACTATATTATATATGCCTTAATTGAAATATATTAAATGGTATTAGTAAAAAAAGTGCACTTGTACAATAATATGCGTAATTTGTAATATATAATCCACTTGTTACAAAAATCTTAACTCCACCTAATGGTGCAATGGGAAATACCAATCGTACATCACTGCCAAATTCAGTTGGCATACCCTTGTTTTGTGGTCGAGAGCCTCTCAGATTGAGTGGCTGTCTTCCCGCTGTCCCAGGCATTGACCTTGCCAGCTCTTGAGATGGCAGTAAGGAAGGGGGGGGAGGGGGGCGGTAGGCGGCCATGGCACTGCTGTGGCATTTTTGGCCTTTTCAGCCGGGCAGGGCACGCTTGCATGGTGAGCCAGTCGTGCGGCCCAGGAAAGGTCAGGCGTGTCAGACTGGATCTGTGTGCGTGTCCTGCGGCGTGGCTCCTCTGGAGTGTGCTGTCAGTCAGGGGAGAAGTGGAGCGGGCAAGCCTGCCTCTCTTCAGGGGCTTTTTGGAGAAACATACTTCTAAGTGCTGTCCTCTTAAGTTGCTCTGTGGAGAGCGTCATGGCATTGTCTTGTCTGCTGCATGAGAATGGCTTGTTGAGAAGGTAGTTTTCATCTCAGGCGATTTCAGATGCCCTGCACTGAGGACAGCTGCTAGAATTATTGCATTATTATTATTATTGCATGTTCATTAGCTAACTGTTTGGTCTGGAGTTACTCGGGTAGATAGTCAATATGATTAAACAAGGGGCTACTTTTCTAAATGTACTTGCATAAAGAATGGACTGTGTCTTTAGAATTGTTGCATGTGTAGTATAAGGTCGTAGGTCAGTATCAGAGACATATTTGATGTTGCTTTCCATTGAAATAAAAATGAGCTCATGCGGTTTCTCATTCTACTGTGATATTGGTTTCCATCCGTGTGCAGTGAGAATCTTTGTCACTACTGAGATTAATAAAACAACAACACAGCTTTATTGTGACGGCTACAGGTTAAGGTGAGGAAATTTGATTATCAAACATACAGCCAGACGTCCCTACAGCGAAGCATACATTATACTCCTTGATTAAAGCAGCAGTGGTAGACTTAGTGCTGAAAATCCATGAAAATGCATCTTAATAGCAATCCAAAGCCTATACTTCAATCATGTTGGTGGTTGACATGCATTGGAACATTGAGTTTGAAACTGGATGTTTTGTTGATATATTAAATGAATAAAATGTATCAGTTATTCTTTTTGTAATGTGATGCTGTGTGATGTCAGCATCTCTTTCAGTATCTGTCTATGGAGTTTGTTTCACTTTCATATTTATTTTATTTTGTGACATTTAATGGCCAGCCTTTAAATTAGGCTTGAACTGATTTCTCTGATGTCTCACTTTGGTGGAACATCTGTTATACAGATTTCTTGAGTTCAAGAACGATCCAGAGCCAGCCCATTTTTAGTCTTGTTATTCCTGGATTTCTTAATTATATTCAGTTTAATTTAATACAACATTTGTATCCCTGAAAGCAATTGTACACAGTATATACAGCTATAATAAGCACACCTAGTTTTCTAGTTGCAAACAAGCAAATCATCCTTGTTTCTTGCCACTATGTGTTGGTAGAAATTCAAGTTTCAACAAAATTGACTTCAAGACATGAAGCTGTGAAAGCCAACACTAAGTTAACAGTTAATTTGCTCATATGCTTATTTGAGCCTTGTTTGTTGCCTCATCCATTTGTAACATAATTAGCAGGTACATTAATTTATATAGGACATAAACATTCAAACCAATAAATAAATAATAAGTTTAATATACAATTGTTAAGTATGTATAGCTTTTTTCCTGTCCATTTCATGTTAGTTATTCCCCTTTTAACTGTGGCCTCATGGTAATTTTATGCATGCTGATGTTGCAGTTTTTATCAATTTATGAAATCTTCATTAGCAGCTTTCTTGTTACTTATGCATAATGAATGCTCAGTTCAGAAGTACAAAGAGACCAAAGCCAAAACACAAGTACAGTACGGACGCTCTTCGATATTCTCCTTTGATGAAGCAGAGAGAGAGAGAGAGAGAGAGAGAGAGAGAGAGAGAGAGAGAGAGAGAGAGAGAGAGAGAGAGAGAGAGAGAGAGAGAGAGATGTGCCTATGTAGCAATGACAGAGGATGCCCTCTGCTGTGATTCTGGATAATGATGTTTAGATCACTGTGTCCTCAAGGTTTGTATGTTTTGTGTGCTGAAAAGCTGTCTTGAAAGTTGTGAACAAAAATGTAATGATTACTTTTTTGTAAATTCTTTGCTTTCTTAATGATATCGCTAACTGATGGATGTTTATCTTAACAGTTTTTATACTGTATAGCCTAGTTGCTGTACATTTGATTTAAATGCTACTTTACAGTGATCATATACCTAGTAATTGCTGTCAGTCTGAAAGGTGAAGGACAAGTCCTGTGTGCGTTATGGCCTGATGTGGTTGTGTTCCAGTGTGTTGTAGGTCACCAGTATAACCAATGAAGGGCGGGTACTGCAAAACCAAATAAAGCTCTCGCCTACAGTATGTTTTTTCCACCAGTCATAAAAATGACATTCACATTCCCTTTGTTTCTACAACAATCCTACAGGAGCAGTAATATACTGTTATTACTTACATGGTAATGACATGCCTTCATCATTTGCTGAATAACACCCCATGTCATATTTTATTCATAATAAGTGATGCAGAGAGCAGCAATTAATGCGTGGTTGTTACCACTTACAGCTCAGATCATTGAACCGTGCATGTTTCACTCTACTACCTGCACATGACCGTGTTGGGCATCTCCCTGTATCAGCATGTGGGAGGGAGTCATTACCAACCCGACCTTAATGAACTTAAACTTGCAGACATCACTGGTATTTTTCATTTTGGCATTACTGATTAAATTCATTTTATTACACGATAGGCTATGTGGGCACTTTCTCAGTTTGATTATGTTGTTTTTAGTCTATCATAGTTGGGGTAATAGTTGGAAATGGCAGTTGAGAAAACAATCTCTTTTGAAGCTTTCAATCACATGAACATCACATGTTCATCAGATAAAGTTAGCCCAGTTGTCATCAAATTCTAGAAATATCAATTGTTTCTGAGCACTTAAAACACTAAATATTTTTTATAATGACAATGTATCAAATGAGTGTGTAATGTGAGCAGCGTAGCTTGTAGTGATTAAGCTCCAGAGGATTGTCACCTGAATCTGCAGCTCCTCTCGACTTTTCAGTGATAATGCTCTAAAAAAAACTAACTGTACACTACCTGCTCAGCACCAAACATAGTAACCAGTGGAGCATTTAGCAGCTAAAGACCCATATATTTACCTTTAGTAGTAGGTAGAGACCAAAAACAGAGCTAAAAGAGAGTCAATATTGGACTTACATTCATCAGGTGGATACAAACACGACTCCAAATGAATGATAATGTTGCTGCTGGATGTGTAAACGAGCAACTGTTTGCTAACACTAACACCATATCAACCTAAAAGGTGATGTCAATATTTACCACAAGTTGTTTCCACTGCTCCCAGGTGGCCAAAAAGATTATTGCAGGTTTAAGAATCATAATAAAGTATTACAAGTATTAATAGTTTTTTTTCTGATATCTAATGTGTATTGAACAAAGACTCTGTAGCGGCAACGTTATCTCCATTAGGTAATCCACATTACAACTACTGTTAAAGTCTGTGTTTTTGCAAAGCTTGACACGAAACGAACCTTCGGATGCAGTAACTTAATTTCAAAAGTTTACTCTAAATGAAATTACAAGATTCATTCTGTTTTTGCTCAGCTTGACACACCATTCAGAAAATATGACTCTTACAGACTCTAAAGATTTGAAAGAATAACTAACATTTGGAACTTCAATACAGTAATACCAGTAAATTTATACATTATTTTGCTGCACTTTATGGACTTCTTCTGTGTTCTCTGAAGCCGCTCGCGTAGTGAAAAAGAGAAAGCACAGGACCTCCATGTCACGGCTGGTGCGAAGGCAGGCAAGGTTGGGACCCAAATGCAGTTTAAAGAGCTTTAATTAAACAAAAGCAACACTTACTGGGAGCAATAATCCAGAAAACAAGGAAATCCAAGACAGGGAACTCAAACAGAACAGAACGCACAGCAAAAATAACGAGACGATCCGACAAGGGAAAACAGAGAGGCTAAATACACAAGGTAATGAGGGAACGAGAGGCAGGTGACACAACAGGTGGAACAAATCAAAAAAGGCGGGAAACAAACAAAGACAGGAAGAAAGCTAGACAAGACAAGGGAGACAAGACAGACTACAAAATAAAACAGGAAACCAAGCAAAACAGAGAAACAAGACTACACAATAAAACAGAACAAAATACCAAAACCCTGACAGTACCCCGACATCTGGGACAGATCCCAGATGTCCCAAAAACAGAACAAAAGACAACCCAGGGAGAGCGGAGGGGGACCGGAGGAGGGCCAAACGGATAACAAAAAAGTCAAACGGGGCTAGGGAATGGAGAGGCCACTCGGGACAGGGGACAGGAAGACCCCAGGACAGGGAACAGGAAGGCCCCGGGACAGGGACAGAGAGGCCCCGACAACAGGGGACAGAGAGTCACTGGGGCACAGAGGCCTCGGCAACCGGGAACCATGGGCACCTGGACCAGCAGCGAAGACAGAACCCTTCAGGCGGCGAAGGCTGAATCCTTCAGGCGGCCGAACAGGTCGGCGAAGGTAGAGCCCCTCTGAAGGACGTCCGTGAAGGCGAAATCCTTCTGGAGGCCGGTGGCGAAGGCGAAACCCATCAGCAGACCATCCAGGAAGGCGAATCCCCTCTGGAGGCCGTCCGCGAAGGCAATACTCCTCCGGAGGCCAGCGGCGAAGGCAAAACCCCTCTGAAGGCCGGCAGCGAAGGCGAAACCCATCAGAAGGCCGTCCGCGAAGGCAAATCCCCTCTGGAGGCCGTCCGCGAAGGCGAAACCCCTCCGGAGACCGGCGGCGAAGGCGAAACCCCTCTGGAGGCCGGCGGCGAAGGCAGCATCCCTCAGGCGAACAAGCAGGACAGCTAAGGCTGAATCCCTCTGGAGACCTGGCGGGCCAGCGAAGGCTACACCCCTCTGTGGGCCAGGCAGGCAATGGGTCAGCTGGGCTGAAGACAGGCGACGGGTCAGCTGGGCAGAAGACAGGCGACGGGTCAGATGACAAGCGACGGGTCAGCTGGGCTGGAGACAGGCAATGAGTCAGCGGGGCCAGTGTCTGCCAACAACGCAACAGAATCAGGAACAGGAATCAAGGCAACAGGATCAGAAGTCGGCAACTCCACCGGCAGGGTAACTGGAGCAGAAGTTGGCCGGACCCCCGACCTAACACGGGGGGCAGGAGTCGGCCGGACCACCGACAGGACACGAGGGGCCGGAGTCGGCCTGACTGCCGACAGGACACGAGGGGCCGGAGTCGGCCGGACCACCGACAAAACACGGGGAGCAGGAGTCGGCCTGACCGCCGACAGGACACGAGGGGCCGGAGTCGGCCTGACTGCCGACAGGACACGAGGGGCCGGAGTCGGCCTGACCGCCACAGGCAAAGTCTCATGGGTGCAGAACAAAGGCAAAGTCACTAGGGAGGTCTCTGGGACACCGGAGACCGGCAAGGCTTCAGGGGCAGTCTCTGGGATGCCGGAGACCGGCAAGGCTTCAGGGGCAGTCTCTGGGATGCCGGAGACCGGCAAGGCCTCAGGGACAGTCTCAGGGGCGCCGGTGACTGGCGAAGTCACTGGCTTACCCGTAGACGAACCCCCTGGGAGATCTGTCGAGGTAGACTCTGGGAGAGTGGTCATAGAAGACTCTGGACGACTGGAAGATTCTAGCAGAGCGGTCATAGAAGACTCTGGACGACTGGAAGACTCTAGCAGAGCGGTCATCGAAGACTCTGGACGACTGGAAGACTCTAGCAGAGCGGTCATCGAAGACTCTGGACGACTGGAAGACTCTAGCTGAGCGGTCATCGAAGACTCTGGACGACTGGAAGACTCTAGCTGAGCGGTCATCGAAGACTCTGGACGACTGGATGACTCTAGCAGAGCGGTCATCGAAGACTCTGGACGACTGGAAGACTCTAGCTGAGCGGTCATCGGAGACTCTGGACGACTGGAAGACTCTAGCTGAGCGGTCATCGGAGACTCTGGACGACTGGAAGACTCTAGCTGAGCGGTCATCGGAGATTCTGGACGACTGGAAGACTCTAGCAGAGCGGTCATCGGAGACTCTGGACAACTGGAAGACTCTAGCAGAGCGGTCATCGGAGACTCTGGACGACTGGAAGACTCTAGCAGAGTGGTCATCGGAGACTCTGGAAGGCTGCACGTCAGCAGCGGTTCTGGGCGGCTGCACATCAGCGAAGCTTCTGGAAGGCTGCACGTCAGCGAAGCTTCTGGAAGGCTGCACGTCAGCGGAGGAACAATGGTGAACTCAGACTCAGGAACACTGGTAGACTCAGGAACACTAACTCTGGTCCGCACGGACTCAGGACCGCTGGACAGCACGAGCTCAGGTCCGCTGAACAGCACGGGCTCTGGTCCGCTGAACAGCACGGGCTCAGGTCCGCTGAACACGGGCTTAGGTCCGCTGCACAGCACGGGCTCAGGTACGCTGCACAGCACGGGCTCAGGTACACAGGTTAGCTCAGGCTCAGGTACACAGGTTAGCTCAGGCTCAGGTACACAGGTTAGCTCAGGCTCAGGTACACAGGTTAGCTCAAGCTCAGGTACACAGGTCAGCTCAGGCTCAGGTACACAGGTCAGCTCAGGCTCAGGTACACAGGTCAGCTCAGGCTCAGATACACTGGTCAGCTCAAGTTCGACAAGAGGTAGATGCAGGGCATGGCGCTGGGAGCCATGTCTTCCCCTCCTCCGTCTTCGGCCTCCACGAGTCCCAGAAAACACAGCCAGGCGGGTCCCCTCAAAGGACTGCTTGCTGTTGGGGGTGCCCGCCAGACAGGCAGCAGTAGAGCTAACGGGAAAAAGTTCCGGGGAAGCAGGCGAGGAGGCAGGCTGGGTCAGGAACAGAGAGCCAGTAGCTAGGAAGCTAGTAGGCCGTGAAACAGGCAGGCTGGTTGTCTGCTGCACATGAGGCTCGGAAAGGCAGTCAGGCTTGAAGACAGAGAGGCGAGTTGGCTGCTGAAACTCTGGAAGACTGACAGGCTTGGAGACTGAAAAGCTAAACTCTCTCTCAGTAGCCTGCCAGCGAGCCTCCATGATGTGCCTAGCAAGGGCAGGATCCTCCTCATACAGGCCACGAAAAAATTCAATCATGAATTCACCATCAGAATCCAACGGGTGAATGAGAGGCTCAAAAACTGCTGTGTCCATTACTGGTCGGATCGTTCTGTCACGGATGGTGCGAAGGCAGGCAAGGTTGGGACCCAAATGCAGTTTAAAGAGCTTTAATTAAACAAAAGCAACACTTACTGGGAGCAATAATCCAGAAAACAAGGAAATCCAAGACAGGGAACTCAAACAGAACAGAACGCACAGCAAAAATAACGAGACGATCCGACAAGAGACAAGGGAAAACAGAGAGGCTAAATACACAAGGTAATGAGGGAACGAGAGGCAGGTGACACAACAGGTGGAACAAATCAAAAAAGGCGGGAAACAAACAAAGACAGGAAGAAAGCTAGACAAGACAAGGGAGACAAGACAGACTACAAAATAAAACAGGAAACCAAGCAAAACAGAGAAACAAGACTACACAATAAAACAGAACAAAATACCAAAACCCTGACACTCCATGAGACACAGTAAAGCAGCAGGGTAATGGATGCCTTCCAGACATAGATGAACTTGAAAGAGGAAAGTTGAGCAGATTTACTGTTCTGGTCGTATCTTTAGATGTAGGAGGCAAAGTGCTCATCCCAATGATGGGATGTTTATTATGTTCGGAGGTGTGGGTGCCCTTGCATGCCTTGGACTTCCAGGGTGCGGAGATTGCTTTTCATCTGTCATTAATTCAAGTAGTCATTGCTGGCAGGCCTGAGCAGTAATCCAGTTGGTTTGATAATTAAGTGTTACTTCTACAGAGAGTGCAACAGCATATGTCAAGCACTTGTTCACCGTGATGACAAAGAAAATGAGAACAATCAAGGAAGTCATTAAATGTGATTCAAATTCGACTATGCAGAAGGAAATGTGGAGTTTTTATATTTTTCAATAGAAACTTTTAAGTGTCCTTGCAAGAAAGATGTAGTTAGCATGAGAACATTTTATAAAGCCTACAGGCAGTATTCTACCTATTTTCATTCTTTTTTTTTGGGAGGGGGCATTTTAGGCCTTTATTTTGACAGGACAGCTGAAGACATGAAAGGGGAGAGAGAGGGGGAACGACATGCACTAAAGGGCCACAGGTCGGAGTCGAACCCGCAGCCGCTGCGTCAAGGAGTAAATCTCTATGTGAGCGCCCGCTCTTACAAACTGAGTTAAAATTAAAAATATTGTTATAATACTATGATATATTATTACATTTACTGATGTCAGTTGTCATTATGCTATATTGATATAATATTTCTGCAAGAGAGAGAGAGACAGAGGTGAGGCTTAACTTAACCATCTCAGATTGTTGGTTAGGGTTCAGAAATGAATGCTCAAGATGATTTATACTAAGTTGGATCATTTAGAAGCTAAAGAGCCAGATATTTCCCTCAGGAGTTGGTGGAGACCAAAACCAGAGCTAAAAAAAAAAGAGTGAATATTGGCCATACATCCATCAGATGGCCAGAAACACAACTCAAATACAACAAATAAATGTTGCTCCGTATCTGATGGATGTGTAACTGTTTGCTATCACACTCATCATCTTAAATAAAAAGTTATAAAAAAAATGTTTAAGTAATAAAGCAGAAAGTAATGCATAAAGTAATGCAAGTTGATTGTAGAAGTTGAACGTATAATATGGGTTCGATTTTTAAGAGAAAATAATTTGTCTTTTTCTCTGCATACTCAGTAAAATACGGAAAGCATTAAATTGAGATTTTGTGACAAACTTTAGACCCTGAGTTAAAATAAGCTTTGCCATTGACTACAATCTCTAGGGTCTTCTCTGTAATTCTCAATTTGTCACACAATTTTTATCCTAGTAAAGATGTGTTGTACTTTGTGTGTGTAGCAAGTATTCAGAAGTTTTTAACCATTTTAGTAAAATTATAATTTGTTTTGCCATGTGATGTCTCTTGTATTGGAAAGGGGATTAGTGTCCCAGTTCTATCTGGAAATCTGCTGCTTGATACATGATTCACCAAACAGGGAGGCCCGAGTTGTCTTTGCACATTATTGTTCAGTGCACATTGATTAAATAACTGAGCCCTTACAGACCATTGCAATATTAGCATTTGGAGAAAATGTAAAGCCTTGCATGTGTTTGGGTTGTTATGGATATTTGTCATTGTCCAATTGGCTTGGAACTGTTCGAGATGTAGTGTGGATGGAGCTTACCGTCTTTCTCTAAAAGCCACTCTAGGTAATGAAAGCCATGCAGCTTGCCAGAGCAGGCTTGCAGCTTCTCTGATACTGCTGTCAAATACTTGCTGGTTCGGCAAATATGGCTCTCCAATTGTCTGATTCAGCTTTTATAGCGTGATTAAAGGGTGGCATTTGGTTGAGTGACTGGCAAGGACCCTCGTGTCACAGTTTTCTGGAAGCCGATAAGACTTGAGTAGACTTAGCTCATCCTGTGGTAAGAAATGTTGAATCACTGCAAAGTAGCACATTTTTGCTTTATTTTTATGGCACCATTTCCTCACTGAAAGCAATGGCTCTGTGAAGATTCTGCTGTTAAAATGTTGTAGCTTAAGTCAGAAATTTTCTTTTTTTAATTTGATCCATGCCATCACATATGATGAATACCTTGCTCTAACTCTGAATCGCCTGCCTTTATGAACTCTCAGATCCCAGACGTGCTGTCGTGAAGCCGAACTCCTACTTCCCAGTCAACTTTTGATCAGCGTGAGATCACACCCTAGACTGAAGTAAAAAAGAAGAGAAGCAAAGCACCTCACAACTGATTTAGTTAAATGTAGTCATCAGTGTGATAAGAATGAATCAGCTGGTGCAGTGATTCCGAGATTCGTTGTTTAATGTCCCCAAGAGGCCTGTTTGATAGCTGAGCTGCTCAAATGCTTCTATTATCAGAGGGACAATTAACTTTGGCTCTGTTTTCCCTCTAATTGAGAAAAGAGCATGCTAGTTCTCTACTACAAACAGTCCATACAAAAAGTAATTGTGCAAAACTTGAAGAATTTGACCATAAATTCTTTAGTGTTTGCTGATCAAGAGCTGCCTGATCAGCAAGTTTGTGAATATTGCTTTGAAGACACTGGATGTTGGCATTATACCGCTGCTACAGCTTTTTGTGCTGTGTTGCAAATATATTTGGCTGGCTCTTTTTACCAATTTAGCTTTAAGTGTCACACATTTTTAAATGCAAGACCCAATGAAGTGTGTGTATTCTATTATGATTAAAGCTTACTTTGTATTTGTGGAAGAATCACTGCAAGAGAACATAGAAAATAATGAAAAGAAAAATGTTCGACAATCATATAAACAAGGCAGACCAGGTTAGCCTCTGTGTTAATTAATAGGGGAACTTCCTTGCCTGTGTGTGTGCATGTGTTTTGTTGATACTCGTGTACTTGACAGATTGACATATCAAACAGTAACGTGGAAAATGCCAGCAGAGGTGCCTGGCTTTATTTCTCAATTGATGCCGACTGTGCCAGGAATAACTGCCTCTGGAGTTGATTTATTATAACAACCTGGAGAAAGGTCATCTGTCCTTATCTGGGGCGAGCTGGTGACAGGTAAGCTATACTGTGGGGAGGCTAGCTAAGGTTGCCTGCCTCACCCCGCTCCCCAATTTGGATTCAGGGGTTGACTGAGCACCTGGCACACTTTAAGTGTAAGCACAGGTAGAGTCACCTTCACACGGACTAATCTCCGCTTGCAAGAGTGTGGAATCCCAATGTCGTTTGATGGGATGAAGCTCTCAATGTTTTGATGTTGTTATGGGCTGTGTCTGCTGGTGATGTGGTGAAATATGTCAAAATTAAACACTTTAGAATAGCTTCACTACAGGAAGAAGAAGGTACATTGAGTTAAAGATATACCAAATCAGTCACGGCACGTATGTATGTAATAAAATGGTAATCCATAAAACATATTCAATCAATGAAATCTTTACTGCTGGTGTCGTCTGAATCTTCCCTGTGCTGCAGCATCAGTCAAACTTGATGTGAGAGATATTTGAATAATCTCACGGACTGCAACAGATTGCAGTCCAGATTGCCTCTTAAATTTCTGCATTTATAAATAGGTGCTCGGTTTTATTTTGAAAAATCATTATAGATATTTGATCAGCAGTGCACATGATTAAAAGCAGAAACTTGTTTTCATTAATGGTCAATATATAATGTAATATATAACAATCTTATGAAACAATATTAATGACATAACAAAACAACTCTCTAGAATTAAGAAATCTTTCATTATGCCTGACTTGACTATTATGTTATATATTTTACATCGTCTATGTTCTTTGATTACGACAAAGGCAGAGAACATCAGGTCTGATGTGTTTTGTTGTATGTTATGCTGACTGAACAATATTTTATTTCCCACTGGAAAAGGATTTCCCTCTTTAGATCAATTTATGTTCACAGCCACCTACAATATTGCAGTATAAATTGGGTCCCAGGCCACAGTGTAATAATAAGTATGGATTGGAAAGCCATCCTAACAACAGCACGGCACTAGAGAGTAGAATAACATCTTGTGGCATCACAGAGTGCTGGTGTGGAACAAATAGCATTATGTCCTTGCTTGTGTTGTGATACAGCACATCAACCTCATCATAGGAATCCGATGTCCCTCAATGGGAGTGAGTCCTCTCGAGGTGCCAGACGAATGGCTACCAAACAGAGCTTTAAATCCCACTAGCAAATCCAGAGATCACTTAACTTCTCATCAGTCCCCATTCTGCTATGGATACTGGACTTTGCTTCATTCATTATTCTGTGTAAGCCTCCCCTCTCATGTTTGGAATCTGTGCTGGGAATTTGTTTATACTTTCACTTCGAGGGTGGTTGTCCTAACACTGAAGGCATTTGTTTCACTTGTAATGCAAGGCATGTCTGTGAATCATAACAAGTTACAGAGGGAGGAAATGGAAGGAAATATGTGTCTTTGAGTGCTTTCTTTTGAACACTACGTATACATTTTCAGCAAATGTCTTTGCCCTCTCGCTGTCATCAAGAAGCAGATTATGCATTTGTTAAATATTTCAAGATGGAGTATAAACCAATGCATATTAATGCCATGTGACATAAATTAGCATTGATTCCAAGTGTTTACACATCTATAAAAGCCAGTGTGTTGCGAATGCCAATTTGGGTGTGTTGACGGCTTTTAGAAACAATGTGCAGAGAAGTTGCAGGGTCGTTTCAGGCCTGGGAATGCAGTGCATGGTGCCAACATGACTAATGGGCCTAACCTGGATCCTCCATCGACTTGCACAGAAATACTCGGGGATTGATTTGACTGCTTATGCCACTGCCATAATCTCCCCTCCAATGATATGGTTTCACAGCTCTTTGTAAAAGTGCTGCTGCAGCCTTTTTTTTAATGTCGGTCGTAATATCAAATCTGATCGTGTCGGCTGCTCCACGTGTCGAGTTACGCTTTTAAATTCAACCTGCCTTGTCACCTCAGCGTTACAAGATTGGACGGATGTATTTGTTCTGTGGGCGTTTTGGAAGTGGGTTTAGAGATTTAACAAACTACAAAATATGCACATAAAATAATGTATGTGATGATTACTGAGGATGCCGCATTATTTTAATTTCTCATATCTTACTGTATCTATTTGACCACACAGTTAAAGGAAAGTAGCATCATTACAAAAGATTGAATATGAAGACAAGCAAAAACATTAAGGCCAAGATTTTCCAAGACAATTTTCCAAGTTGTCAAAGTCTCTCTGGGATGTCTTTTTGATAGCATTTTATTCTTTCCTCATAAATATCAGTGGTCAGGTTACTTCAGTTTTTCATGGAACTTCATCAGCACTCACAATATGAAATGAAATAAAAAGGGGTACCACCAATCCTTTAATAACACTGCAGTAAGTAAGATTCACATCAACCTTTTTAATTTGTTATTAGATTGAACATGCTTTTGAAATTGCGTACGTGCTCAACAACGTAGGCGTCAGCAGGTATGCTTCATCTATTTGTATTCACTGTGTTTCAAAATGAGTCTTACAGCCATCTCTGCTCTCCTGAAGTGCAGAAGAAGAGTGCTGAGCTCTAAGCAGCTGTTCCAGCACAAGACTGTGGCCTTTCCATGTAGATGATTGATTCAGGTGCGGTGCGGAGGGAGAGGAGGGATCAGGCTTTGGGCTGTGTCCGTTAATCACACTGTATTACCACACAGGAGGCATTTATCACCAAACACCAAAGGCTTCAGTCCAGGGGGAACACTGAAACCAATCTCATCGCTTACATGCAATCCATCCAGGTCCACGAAAAGCAGCCTTGTTGAGCGCTACCACATCCATTTTCTCTGTAAGAGGGGGATGTTCCAAAGAAAAAGTAGGAGGCAAAGAACAGAGAGGAAAGGAGGGTTTTGAAGAGACTTTGGGATAAGTCCTTGGGAAGCCCTTTGTGTGTTTTTTTTATCCTCATTTAATGTCACAGCCTTGTGTGGTGATGGTGTCACATCATGGAGTGCAAGCATAGCATCTAAAACAGCCCTGTGTTAAAACAAGTGGTGGGGGGGGGCTTGTTGTTTTAGGCACAGGTGAGACGACAAAATACTTTTCATTTCATATTTTGTTGCAAGAAAGGTTAACAGTAGAAATACGGTGTTCACGTTGCAAAGTATTCTACCAGGAATGTTGTAATTTTGTCCATAACGTTCATAAATCATAGTTGAACTACATAGCAACACTGGACTGAATGACTAAAGGCTTCTCTACTGCTATATCCAGCAGTATTGACCTGAATTTATCTTATATTCACTGATTCTGTGTAGCTACATCATCTTACTTGGGTTGTTGACAGGTAATGTTATGAATCAGGAGATTTTTGTCTACCCATCTGTATGGCAGGTAAAGGATTGTTTTAGTTTTCTAATCTGGATATATTGTTTCAAGACATAACAAGATGGGATGAAAATATAAATTATTTGTGTTGAAATTAGGGCTGTCAAAATTAATGCAATAGCGAGTTAGCACAAATTCCTTTTAAAGGGTCATTTCGGTTGTTTTTTTTCTTCAAACTGGACCACATTTCCCCATGCATTTGTGTCTAATAGACTGATGTCTGATGTCAACAATCTTTGAAATTGGTCCAGTATTGAGCGGGAACGCAGTGACGGGCCGGCGCGGACTGAGCTGCAATGTAACCAAATGAGGCAATTGTGCACCCTGGATTTTTGTCCACTAAAAATGTTTTTTTTTGCCATTGACAAGCTCAGATTGTAATGGTGTGGGGAGTGGAATGCGAGTCGGGAAAAAGGCGTTCCGGTAGTTTGTTGTTGTGGAGTGACAGCGATAGCTAAATGGGTGACTACAGCTTGCAGGCCGATTAACATTGTAGAAGACGAGGGTCTGCTTGAAATAATTTGCATTGCATCCAACGTCTGCACGTATGAATTGCCTTTGGGAGCCACCACTTTATCCAAGCAAGCATATTTGTATGCTCCCATGCTGATAAGAGCATTAAAACCTCCCTTAAAGAATATCCCTTTTAAAGTACATTTAGAACAGATAGAAAATGTGGGATTAATTTGCGATTAATCATTAGTTAACTATGGACAATCATGCGAATAGTAACGATTAAATATTTGAATCGATTGACAGCCTAGTTGAAATCCCTAAATAATTAAATCTGCTTTAAATCATATTCCATGGGGGATGACAGTGAGGGTCCCACAAGCAGTGGGTGCTGCTAAAGTTTCTTCTTCGCCATGATCATGAATCCCTATCCTCTGTTCCTCTCTGTAAAGCACCTTGAATCTACCTCTGTGTATGAAATGTGCTTTACAAATAAAAGTGCCTTGCCTTGCCTATTCCTAGTTAACTTAAAAGCAATTTTTTCCACACTGGACACAGGGTTTTTAATCTTTCCCCCACAGCTCCACATCACATTTTAGCTGATAACTGGCCCCCAGGATCCACATGTACAGGCTACACTCACACCCTCTAACAACTGTCATGATAATGGTGTTCCCAGTAGGGGGTTGTGTTTAAAGGCTGTGAAATAATGTGCCTTTAGTTTGTGCAGCAGGCTCTCCTTTTGTCCTGAGTGAAAGCTAACGTAAAAGCTTGTATGTACACTAAAAGCTACAATTGTTAAAGAGATGTTAAGCCTTCAATTGGGACGCATGTTCACATTTTTTGGAAAATGGTGCCCTTGAGGTCGTTGATTTACAGCTTCATCTTTGATCAGTTTGTATGAGCTGGTGGTGGGTCTGCTGGTTCCTCTCGGATGAAGCCATACCAAGGCTATTGCATTTTCTCTAGTCTGTTAATTAACTTCACTTCATGCCTGGTGTTCTCTTTGCTAGGGTTTTTTTGCATTTGTTGCGTGTGGTATAAACAGAACAAGAAAAACTGCACTATAGACAAGTTTGTCCACAGGGAGTCTTTGCACAAGATGTATCAGTCTGACATTTACATTGAAATGGAAAGTGTGACCGATTGAGGTTGCATGTCTGACTGCTGGTGTAATTGTTTAAAAGTGAAGGCACAGAACCACACTCCCTCAGGACCTTAGCGGTGATGCCTGATAAGTTAGAGCAAACAGACGCCTGTTTATACACGGCTTTGATGAGCGGCTGTGTTTTGTCACGTTAAGAAGACAAACAACGTCTATGTGAGGGTAACCACTGCCATTTTTAATTAACGCACCACACTTGCAATCACAGCAATAAATGTGTCTGCTTTGTTGTCTGGTGAAAGTAGATCAATGTCAAAGCTGTGCCAGCAGTTTGAATTTGAGTTGAGTCTTTTGCTGTTTTTTTCTTATGTGAGAGCTACAGGGAAACATACAGTGTAGCTCTTTTAATGTCACCCAGCATTTGGAGGCCTCCGCTCAGTGGGACAGTAGCAGAATGAAATTCCCCTTGTGTTGACAAGTGTGGCAGGTCGTCCAGAATTTTTTATTCATGGCTGCAAATGGAAATGGAACAACCAAGAGGGGTCTCCTGCAGCGCCAGGGCCAATTATCGATGTGCAGTGGAGGGGAGAGAGTGACATTTAGGAGCAAGAGGATGAGCAGTCTCTGACCAGCCTGGATACTCTGCAGCAGATGACCTGGCACATATAGAATCAGGCTGTAGTACACTGTAGCCTGTCTTTACAGGGAACTGAGGGGAGCTGAGAGGAATGGGCCTCAGAGCTGAGGGAATCATTTCAGCTAGCCTTCGCCTTGCCGCAGTCAGGGGAGATAAACAGGAAAATCAATACTCACACTCAGGACAGTTCACTACAAGGGCCTTTCCTCAATGCAGCTATCTGTCAGAGTCAGTCCCTCAAGCGGGATGGGGATGGGAACTGCTGACAAGGAAGGTGTCAGAGCACACTGATCACACTGTTAGAGAGCGACTAAAGTCTATGTTTAGCACCATGGACTGCTCCAGACACAGACTAAGGACTCAGGCAAAATGTTGGCCCTAGGCATAGACCGTATAAAAGAAGTAGACGTAGCCACCATGACGTCACCTATTGGTTTGTGGATTTAGGTATTTTGGTCATCGCCATGTTGGGGTTTTGTCACAAGAAATGACCATATTTGGATGAGATGGAGCTGGGGGAGGCGTGCTAAGCTAAATGCAAAGTTACAAGTTAGCGCTAGCTAACTAGCTTGGTTAGTAAGGTGCATCCATAATTCACGTTAAAATATTAATTAGGAGGCTTAAAACAAAAGTTGAGTCCTTACAACCGAATGCTAAACAAGACATTTTTAGGTGACAAAAATATTTGATGAACTGAAAACACACTGTGAAAGGGTCAGAGTTCTAAGGCGAAAACACAGACACCCAAAAACAAGTTCACAGCTATTTAAATGTACACAGTGCCGTGGAAAATGTCACGATTCTATTCGATATTGAGTTTTTAGGCTCAAGATTCGATTCAAAAACGATTCTCGATTAAAAAAAGATTCACAGTATGTAAATGTAGTTACTTTTCCCATGTGATTGCAGTAGACATACAATAAAAAAAGAAACAACAAATTAAATGTAGTTTGATAATACTATATATGTCTTCATACAAAAATAAAAACCTTTGCAACTAAAAACTGCAAAGTGCCAAGCTTTGGCCAGCTTTCAAATACATTTAATTCAAGTATAAAATAAAACTGTTAAATAAAAAGAGCTTTTCGTTCAGAGTTCGGTGGGAGTTTAGAGCATTGAAAGAGAGTGTGTTGGTTGTCTGGCATGTTAGGTACTTTAGGTTGTTGTTCGTCCTCGTCTTTAATGTTAACCTCTGGGTACCATGTGAGTTCTCAAGTTTGTGGTGTTTCCAAAATACTAAACTTTCACTTTGCAAAGCCTGCACATAGCATGATTCCTATCAAGTTCTGTCTTCCCCTCGAGGTTATAAAAGCCAAAACGTGCCCAAACTCTCGCTTTCAATGAGGATGGAGCAGGTTGAATAATTCTTTCTGTGAGGTTTGCCATGGTTTCCGCCGACTAAACTACTTCTGCTGCACTCGTTCTTCTTTTGATTATAACAAGTGCCCAGGCATCAGTGTGAATTCGACGCAGCGGCATCTATGGGAATGGCGAGCTAAACTCATTTCAGGACAATAGTATACACGTCATTACAAAACGAAAAAAAATGGATTTTTGGAAATCTATGAATCGATTTTGAATCGGTAGAGCTTGAATCGCGATACGAATGTGAATCGATTTTTTGCACACCCCTAGTAGCCACGCCCTAAAGCATGCCCTGCCTTATCATCTAGAGTACTCTAACAGAACCATCATTTACTAAACATCATGCTATAGCCTATTGAAGAAGACTTTAAACTACCGATTGAGACCTTAGAAAATGTTTACTGAGGTAATAAATCAAGTGTCTGATCACAACTGACATTATCACAGACTAAACCTGATGGGAGATAGAGCAACGGGAATCTAAGCACACAATTTGTTGTGCTTTTTTTGATGCATCCATTCCAGTAATAGTCCTGTAAATGGGTGGGAGACAGACCAAGAGTCACCTTTTATCCTCAGTCTTCTTGCTGTGTGTGTGTGTGTGTGTGTGTGTGTGTGTGTGTGTGTGTGTGTGTGTGTGTGTGTGTGTGTGTGCGTGTGCGTGTGCGTGTGCGTGTGCGTGTGCGTGTGGAGAATGAGGGGGGAGTGCTGCCAATGGTAATGAAGCCACCACTATAAATGGGCTAGTCATTCATGATTAACTGGCGTGTCATGCCTGAAGTAATTGCCTTAATTAGCTATTGAACAGGTTTCAGGGTTAATGGGACAACAGGTTGGCAGTGAACCTGATTTACTGTTGGAAGTTAATGATTTTACTCTCATCTTCCCCTCATTCCTCGAAATGATTTGATTAACAGCATGGGAGAAACAGATCCCCTTGTTTGTTAATACAAAATCAATTTCATGGCTGGCTGAGCTATCTCTGACAGTGTTTTTGTTGGGCGAGCAAGGTCTTCAGTCAGCCACTGGAGACAGGACAAACACAGAGGCCTGTAGAAGAGCGCAGACGGTAAATCTGCCTCTCTGAGTGCACTGCATGTTTGGAAGCTGGCAGTTCTTCCACCCTGCCCACAAATTTACCTCCACTAAGCTTTTCTGTCATGACTAGCGGCCAATCCGGTGTGTTTTCCCTGAGACGGTGTCAGAGGAATAAGCCTATGCAAGTAATTGGGAAGCAGGTACCATAAAGTCTCTCCTGTGAGGCAAGATCAATGTGCTTGGAAGTGTGTTTCATGCGAAATGCCAGAGGGGAGAAAGTGTAAAGATGTTGTCCTCAAATCCTCATATGCCACTTAACTGGCAAAACTGTGGTCCATTATTGAATAGAAGTCAAAATGTAACATCCTTTTAACTGTTAACCTCAATGTTTTACTGAAAACAGTTTAGACAAACAATTTGGCTCTGCTTCTTTGTGGCATATTGTGCCGGGGCATGGTTCGGGTATTTTGGCAGAGCTGGCACACTGGTTGCAGAAATATTACAGCCTTTGATTTTCTTTTATTTTTGTGTCACAGATTACTTTAGTTTAGCGTGATTAGAATAGGTTGGTAGCCTCAGTATACATCCTAGCCAGCTGTGGTTTAAAAGTGATGCAGCAAATCAGCTCACTTTGTCTTACTATTATACAATTCACAATGAAAACATGCAGTGCATGGAAACACAGCTGTTTGTTCCAGCTGTATACACCTCCTTATTTCTCCTGTGAGCCATGACATTATTTTAGTATGGCTGTGTTCTACAAACACTTTAAGTTGCTCAACTTTTTATGTATGTGTTGTAGGGCTGCAACTAATAAACATTTTCATTTAGAGCTGCGACGATTAGTTGAGCAATCAATTACTCAATTACTCAATCAAAAACTAAAAACTAATTTGATAATCGATTATGTCATTTTTTAAGCAAATGATGATGATTTGTTGCCTTTCTGTGTTTCACATCATAGTGAATAGAATTTTTTGGGTTTGGACTGTTGGTCTGACAAAACAAGCTATTTAACGACATCGTCTTGGGCTTGTTGTGACAGGCTTTTTTTTCCTTTTTTTCGGACAATTCAATTTGGTTTATCAATCAAGAAAAGAATTGACAGATTAATAAATTATAAAAATAAGCCCATTTTCAAATAAATGTTCGGTCTTTACAGTGTCAGAATAAAATGTTCTATAACATGTTAAGTCTGTTATGTCTGATAATAATTAAAATACTGTCCTTTAGTTTAGGAAACTATTCAATATCAATTTTATGATGATATAAAACAGACATGTTACAAAAACTGAAACCGAAGGTTTTCTTTGAAAAATCACACAGATTGATTAGCCAAATAGTTGCCGATTAAGTTTTGCTGATACAACCCTGGCACCTATGGATTAAAGGCCTATTGGAGCAGTAAAATGCAGGGAAATTTCTGCTGAGCTGCAAAAAACAACATTGCACTGCCCTATAAGAGTCATAAAGGTGCTGCCACAGTAGATTAAATGAAGTGTGAGTGTATTCCATAGCTTTATTCGGGTTGGAGAGGAACAAGGGAGGAATAGGGAGGAACGAGGAGTCATTTCTGTTTTGTGTTTCATCATGTGCAGTGTCACAAAAACAGCAACAAAGATTGTTTCATGCCCCCTTCACAGTATTATATCTATCAGCCCGGCTGTTCGTTCAGCACTCCTGAACTGTTACGACTCTGCACACATCAGACTTTGAGCAGTTTTTGCTTCACAAGAACTAAGCGAGAGCTTTGCAGAGGTGATGTGCAGTATAATTGAGACAGCAGTGTGATGGAGGGGACGGTTTTCCTCACTGGGGAATGGCAATAACCAAAGTGTCAGTGTTCCCCGGTTGCTTCGAAGATGGCAAGTCCTGCATTACTTGTTACAGATGATGAAGTTTCATCATCTGCAGAGCAACAGCGAGAGGATCAGACACAAGTGAGCAACAAAGATATTATACAGACATGTCAGTCTCCTTCTTTCGCTCTCTCACTCTCTTTCTGTCTTTGTTTCTTTCTCTGTGTCCCTTCCTGTCTTATTCTCCCCGCAGCCCTGTGATCAGCTTGCTTTGTTCACTGCGCAAGTTCAACTCAGATTGTCAATGAAACTTTGTGTCTGTGAGCAAGCTAAGCACTCAAAGTCCCACTCATCTGTCAGACGCAGCAGTTACACTCTGCCTTTATAATAGGGCAGCTGTGAGCTCTTTTCAACTATTCATGAGTAATTCATTGTGAAATAATTGATGTGTGTTGAGCAGGTAGAGCAGTACAAATATTTGGGCGTACGTTTTGACCTGAACTTTAATTGAACCAGCCATGTCATTAATATATGCCCACAAATCAAAGTCTACCTTGTTATTGAACAGAATACACCGCGGGGGTTTGATTATTAACTGGTATTCATGAAGTTTGCAGCACGACTGAAGTAGCAGGTATTAAGGAGTAAGACATTAAATTGCAGTTGTAGGCCTGTGCGTACATGCAATACTGAAATACAAATCTTTTACTGATCTGTGTCAAAGTGTTCTCAAAGGTGGCAAACAAAGCAGGGAATTTTTGTGAGGCTTCCAGTTTTATGAAGCTGGGTGAAATAGTGTTATATGCTATTGTGCTGTTGTAGCATTATTACTGGTAATTTCTGTAAGGCTTTGTTATTTTTGATTTTGTATATTTTTTTGGCCCAGACTGAAATATTTACTTAATGGATTGGCATGACATGTTGTAGCTACAGACAATCATGATCCCTAGAGGATGAGCCCTACTGACTTTATTGATCCCTGACTTTTCCTCTTTACACCATGAGGTTGACATTTGACATCTTTCATCTTTCTCTCTATCTTTCTACTGTAACTATTGGATGGATCTCCATTAAATTTGGTTCAGATATGCATGTCCCCCTTTGGATAAATTGTAAAGACATTGGTGATTCCTTTACTTAAAATTTTAAACTGTCCAATACTTTGGTTTACAAATGACATTCCCATCAGTTTTATTTTGTGTTTTACGCTAAGTAGCAAATGAACACCAGCATAATAGCAGTGGCATAGAGTTGCAAAGTGAGAGGGACTAATTAACCCTGGTTCAAGTCAAAGTCCCATTCATTTTTCCCATAGACCATGTTACATGACTGACAAAGCTTGGATGGGCATGAAACTCACCTGGTTGAATCATCAGTCCAAAATATGAACAGCTGCGTTACAAAATACAGGTACCTATAAACATTTAACAAGTTAACGACTCCGAAGGTGCATTTTGACAAGAAACACCCAATCACAGAGCTTAAAATTGTGGTATGGTATCATTAACTCATGGCCTCATGGGTATTGCATTTGTAGTATGTGCCAACTGAGAAACAAAGGTGAACTCCATTTACAGTGTACACCACAAAGTAGTGTTGCTATTTTTCTTTTGTAGGACATTGTGACGGTTTAAATAGACTAAGATTTACATTTATCTGCCTCAACTTGTGGCACTCCATGCTATCCTCTTTTTACCCGTGCAGTAGTTTAGGTTACATGTCTGGGATACTCTTTGAAGCCCCCCCTGTAATCAGAGCTGATCGGGCAGCAACAGAAGCCGAAGGAGCTGTGGGGCTGTCAGCCCATGGCCTGGCTGCCGTCTCCCTCTAGACTGTATTATAGCAGCATGACACAAAGAAGATAAATCATGGATGTTATCAGGTTAAGATCCGGGGCCACGCTGGTGTTCCTTTGCTCTCTAGGTGTTCAGGGAAGTTGAACAGCCCTGCTCCTAAGAGATGCCCTAAGCTGATAGCTATAAACGCTACAGGGCACTACGCAAAATCAGCTATCAAATGCCGCAACGCAAGACTGAGCCCTGGCTACATTTGTCTCATAATGGTGGTCAGAAACTCCTATCTCTCCAGTGGTTCTTGGCAGATGCCAACTGTCCACAGCAGAGCAGGAGGCAGGAGGGGGGATCTGACACCGGCATCGCTCCAAGTAGTAAGAGCTGTGAGAGAGAGATTCGCTTGACCCTGTCAGAGCCCTAGACATACTCCACAGCTTCACTACACTAACAAGGATCTGAAGCATAGCCATCAAAACAAAATAGGATCCATTTGTGGCGGTTGTGTGCTATGCTGGAGGTGTCAGACATCTGCTGAGCGTCACAGCACGCTCTGCCTCTTTCAGTTTTATTGCTTGTCATATGTGAGTTGACAATGAATCTGTGATTTACAGGCAAATATAAATCTAATTCGGGGATTTGGACGGAGAGATATGTTAGACTGAAGCATGACGTGCTGGCTGTCGCTGTGTCCATCTGTGGGTCCATCTGGTGTGACGGAGAATGAAAGCACAGCTAAGAGCAGCCATCTAATTGAGGACGTAGAATCCACCATCAAGATTATGCGACATGACCTAACATGAGATGAGCACAGAAAAGCACACAATAGAATAGCTTTGTTGAACAATAAGTTGAAGTGTGACAGATTTCATTTCAGCACAATTTAAGGGAGCAGATATGTGGCTGAAGTCTACCTTTTGTGATTATGCTTTGAATTTGTTTGTGGTTGGAAGTGTGTTTTCTTATGTGTAAATGTTAAATGTCTGGCTAACTAGCTACAGTGCAGAAGCCAATTGTCTCCCAACTCTATTTCTGTGAATAAAATGTCAGTATTGATTGAACGGTTGAGGAGAAGCTTCACTGTTTGCGAGGCATGACCTTTCTTATAGTGTTGCATGATGAAATCGATTATAGCTCTACACATTATATCAATGAAGAACACCGTTTATTTTTCTCCTTTGGTATTGATCTTGTATCATTTCAAGACAAAGTAGTGAAATAAACCAGTATGAGGATTTTTATCTGTGAGACATTACGTGGGTCGATACAGAGCAACTTATAATATTATATTTCATCTTTACCCAGACATTTCAGAATACCTTTCTTTTATTTATTTTTTTATGAAATGGCGACATAGCAGTGCCCAGGAGAACATTTTTGTTTGCCTCAGTTGATAACAATAAAAAGTGCCAATTAGAACAGTCCCTGTAAGTCGTAGGGAAAGGTCATTTTGACAGTCTCATATTTTTACCTCACACAGAGTGGAGCGCAAGCTGGAGACCCAATCTTCTCACAGCAAGGACAAAACATAATGGCATTTTAGTTCAGTCCAAGGGCATTACATGATGGTTGTCAGTATCAGACATACCTGCACTGATAACAACACGAGCTGTTAAGCAGCAGATTATATTGGTTAGATTTGTTTGTGAACATGCACAAAAGTAACTGTGCATTTAACACAGCAACAACAAAGCAAGACAGCCGGTGCCCAACAAGCAGATGTGTGATGAATTACACCTTTTATACAAAGGTACAAAGCACTCTCTGCTATATGGGCTTTGATGTCAGAGTTACTGCAACCTTTTGTCTTTTCTGTCACATAATGGAGCCTAACCTGATAAATTGGCCAGGCTGATGTATTGGCCAGCATTAGCATATCATGACTTAATTGTATAGGTGTATATGTCTGACGAGAGGGAACATAAAATTTCAGCACATAAATGCCAAATATAAGTTTAAAAATAGTTTTAAAACAATGATGCCATTGCAACATTTGTCCACCAAGGAGCTTTTTTTGTTAATTGTTAATCACCAATAGCTCATCAGTTGAGCTTTTTGACATAACTCAATATATATGTCTGAGTCATGCTGCCGACTCTGTGAGGCTCTACTTCCAGAAGACTGATTGGATCACCGACATTAGTAGGATTCATCCTCTGGGAATCATAAATGTGTGTACCAAAATGCATAGCAATCCATCTAGTAGTTGTTAAGTTGTACATTTCAGTCTAGAGCAAAATGGTGGACCGACCTTGTGACTGATAGACTGGCATTCCTAGAGCCACATAGCTGAAAATGATGCACCAATAAATACAACAACATTTTATCTTCCTCTGACCTTTCACCTCAACAACTTTCCATGTGTATTAAAGGTTGCACCTGAAAACATCTTGCTGTTAAGAATGAGAAATGAACCTGCCAGTCTCATTGTCTATCACTTTGATGAAAATGTGACTGTTAAATAGGTGATGGCAGGAACTATTTTTACTCGTGTAGAATTAACTACGCTCTGCCCAGAAGAAATTATTTTTCCATTCATCAGTGTTTTTCAATTCCCTTCTTTTATTTCATTTCATGTTCTCCCCTTTGTGTTTTCACTGAGCTTTTATATTCAACTCAGGGTGAAAAATATCTAATTTGCATAAATGTTGATAAACATAAAATTGCAGATACACAGAAGCACCAGTTTCAACCCAAATCAAAACCTGCATAAAAAGACCTCCTTACTTTGAAATATCAAAACACACCTAACACAAAATAGAGAATTTTTACACTATTTCTCCCATACATACTGCATATAGTAGTATAGTTAAAAGTCTCTTCAAGCTGAAATGGTTTTAACTGGACACCAATAATCAATGAAGAAGCCTCCAGTGAGTATGGTTGATTTGAAAATCAAGTATTTATCAAGTTCCAAAGAATGAAAGTAACACTTTCAATTGAGTCTATAGCTCTGCTGTAAGCTTTCATAGTTGTATGATGTTGTATCCTAAAAGTCATTAAGTATAATACTTTACATAGTTAAGTACCACAGTTGCCCATCACTCCACCCATGTAGCATAAAAGGTCATAAGGTTTTATTTCAGTAAGGGTGCTTTCTTTTGCTGTAATGAAGGGAAAATATGCTTGCTGTAAAACATTTATGGCAGCTCATTGACTGCTTCAAGTGAAGTAAGGGTCTATTCATAAACATTGAATGACTGCAGCGCTCAGACATACTGTACCACCACACTAAAGCAGACAATAAGTAGCTATAAAGGTGTTACATAATGTCAAGAACTATTATGTTTATATTAGGGTAGCTACTAATGATTATTTTCATATAAAAGGTCAGACAATAGGGAAAAATGTCTCTCACTTTAATCTTCACGTTTCTTGTTTTGTCCAACGAACAGTCCAAAACCCAAAGGTATTCAACTAACTATCACACGAGGTGAAGTAATGCCACACATCTTCACAACTGAGAAGCTTGCCTTTTCTCTGAAAAAATACTTGAAATTAAATTAATTGATTGTCAAAATACCGTAGTTAGTTTTTCATTAACAGACTGTTTCAGGTCTTGTTCATATCACACAAAAATTATCAAATAAAATATAAATCTAGGACAAGAAAAAAACACCTTCCACCTTTTCTGACTCCATCTCCCCCCTAATAATTAACATACAGCCCCTTGTATGTTGCCAAAAAATAATCCTCAACTGATATGATTGTGTTCAATGTAAATTTTGCAGCTCAGTGGTGCTTTGATGACAATGTGAATTGCAGCTGCTGCATCGTATAAGGACAGGGATGAGAAGCTGAAGCCCAGCTGCTGTTCACAGCTTTGAGAAAAGTTCAGTACTGGGTAGAAATTGTTGAGTCAGAAAAATACAAACACAAATAGGGACAAATCTCTGCGTTGTGATTATCCTAGCCATTAATCTGCCTTTTGTTTGTATTGTATACTGGTGCTTTGCACTCACTCTGTTCCCATGCAGTGTATTGAGCTCTGCAGAGAGACCAGTGGACCACACCCTGTATGTTGAAAACAGACGGGGGTTATTTTCCTGCAGAAGTTTAGCTCCTTCCAGCTAGCTGTGACAGTGTCCCTGTGGGTCAAAGAAACCAAAACTCATTTTTTTCCACTCAAACAGGGAGCCAAAACAACAGGACGTTTTGGGTTAGTTCAGTCAATAAGTAATACAAATGCCATTGCATAGAAATATTGAACACACAGAGCTGCAAAATTGCAGCATCAGTGAATATTCCACTATAATACATAAAGATCCCTTTGTTCTGCATTTAGTGCGTGTGTATTATTTTGCTCAGATCCCCGGCTCTACGGCCCAGTTTTTACTCCACTGTGCTGCTGAGCTTGTAGGCCAAGCTGGTGAAATCCTCTACACAGAGCTCTCCCCAGACTCAATCAGCACTGGTCTCCTCTGCATTAGTGGGGGTTCATGGCAGTAGCATATCAGTGATGGGCATTTGATATCGCCTCTGCAGAACAGTGTCACATAATCCAGTTTGTGGCCAAAAAAAGAATAAAAATGTTAATTCAACTGCGGCCGAATAATCCCCTGAAATAACAAGCTTAAAAGCTAAAACCCTCCATAATTTTATCTGGAATCTTCCATCCACTGACACCACAATGACATCAAAGCAGGACAGGAAATGCATGGCTAACAAATCAATAGACAGAAGAGTCGCATTAAGGCTTAATTCGTGGCAAAGTGGAGCTTTAGGAAAGCTGTGGGGTTCAGCTTGGCCTGAGTAGGATACAGACAGAAGCTGAATCAGAGATACCTAGCCTGCTGTGCCACTCATCTCTGTGGTCTGTGACTTACAGCTGTACGTCAGAGCAAAGTCGTTTTACACGTAGCCCATATAATAATTTCTTGGAGACAGAGTCGGCAGAAGATATTAACCTGTAACATTAACGATAACAACTGTATCGTGATACAATCTCACAGAAACAACTTGTTTCCTGGGTTATTGATTATTGTTGGGTTATTGCGGGTTTTTTTGGGGTTTTTTTGATGATAGTGGTATTTTAACCTTTTGAGTGTGTCAGTGTTTGTGTTGATATCTCAGCACGTTGCAAAGAGAAGTGTCAAACAGAGTAGCATGTGGTAATTGGTGACGGAGGTCTATAACTCTGCCTAACTCAAGGACACAGTTCTCACAGTACTGACAGCTCTCTCTTTCCACCTTTACAAACGCCTCCATTGCTCTCACTGAATGCTGCCTGGGGGACATTGTTGTGAAATGGAGGTTCATTCTCTGATTTCTATCTAAATGCTACATTAGTCCATATTGGATCTCCATGGTCTCCATGTAGGCGCTGCAGCACAGAGGAAATGAGTGATACATTACAGTATAGGTCATTTCATCCCACAACCCACCTTATATCCTGTTTTGCTTTATATACATATTGAAAGCACATGCTGAATTGGCTTTTGGGGCTGAAAACAGAAAAACAGAGCAAGATAGTATAAGATTAATGTGAAGGAATTCATGCATTCTCATGAATACGGTGACAACTTCTCTCTCCAGGAAGGATGTGGTGAGATACAGCGTGCAGCACATACATCAAAAAAACAATCCATCGGAATGTTTCCTCATTTTGCATCTGGTCCATGGAGGACTGCTCTAATATGACTGAGCATTGGGCTCTTTGAGCTCCATGTAGTCTGAGGAAAAGATGAGGCATGAGGAGATGGATTAGCTAGATTCTCAGCTTCACAAAAAAAGTCATCCTGAGCCATGGCTAGCAGGGACCTCACTTCCTCCCAGAGATTGCAGTGGTACACAGTACAAGTAGTAATTGGCTGAGGGGTCACAGATGCTAGATGGCAGGGCGGGCTGAGGTGGAAAGGAGGTTATCAGTCAAAGCTATTATTCCAATCTCATTAGTCCCTTACCTCCAGTCCTACGAAGTTAACATGTACAGAGAGGCAAAGAGAATATGTCAACAATTGATTTAAAGTGCTCATATTATGCTCATTTTCAGGTTCATAATTGTATTTAGAGGTTATATCAGAATAGGTTTACATGGTTTAATTTTCAAAAAACACCATATATTTGTTGTACTGCATATTGCTGCAGCTCCTCTTTGCACCCTGTGTGTTGAGTTCTCTGTTTTAGCTACAGAGTGAGGCATCTCACTTCTGTCCATCTTTGTTGGGAGTCGCACATGCACAGTAGCTAGCTAAGGACTACTAGCTAATCAGAAGCAGAGTATGAGGTCGTGCCATGCTAGCAGCTAGGCGAGCATTATAACGTGTATTACAAAGTGACGCACGTTCATCACAGAAGTAAAGGCTGGACTTTGGAGCAGTTTGTGAACAGTGCTTTCTGTTGGAGATAATGGAGTAAGTCCCTTTGGGGTGGACTTTGGTCTTTTTCACTTTGTAAACCTATAACGTGCACAAAAAAGATATATAACACAATAAAGGAAAGGCAAAAAGCCAAAAAGCATAATATGAGCACTTTAAATATAGCCTTGCTCAGTATGCCTCAGATTCCAAGTGTCATGTTGTCGCTCGAATGTATTTTGCTGAACAAAAATATTCAGGTTTTTCTCACAGATATTGAATTTAACGTGATTGTTCGGATGTATTTTGTGAGAAACGCAAGACCCCCTTTTGTGGAACAATTGACATAAAGATCTAAACTGCATTTAAGTTTGTAAATGCATGCTCCAATTTAAGTCGTGTTCTCAAACCTCTTCATACAATCAACAAAAATGACATTATGGTGTAAATGGCGTAACAAAAACGCCTTTCTCAAGAAGGACAGTACCTCCAATTATTTGGTGGATTTACTGGAAAAAGCGACTAAGTAGACATTGAGTTAAGATTATTTTGTCAAGCTACTATATCCAAGGTCAAGAATAAACTTTTACTGTAAGTCTGAAAGTCTTCTGCTCACAGTGTTCACAATCTTGTTTGTAATGAAGAGAAAACTGCTCTGACCTGCTCTATTGACTCATAATATTGTTATTATTAATAATTAATAATAATAAATAAAATAATAATAATAATAATAATAATAATAAACTTTATTTCTATAGCACTTTTCTTAAAGTGCCCATATTATGAAAAAATCACTTTTTCTGGGATTTGGGGTGTTCTTTTGTGTCTCTGGTGCTTCCACACACATACAAACTTTGAAAAAAATCCATCCATGCTGTTTAGAGTGAGATACGGTTTCTGAATGTGTCCTGCCTTCAGTCTCTGGGTGAGCTGTTCAAAATCGGCACGGCTTGTGACGTCACAAGCCGAAACGAGCAGGCTAACCGCAACCATTAGCTCGTAGCGTTAGCATGCTAATGCTAGCATGCTAACGCTAGCATGCTACCTCGTTCTCAGTAGCAAAGCACTGCTACAACACACACAAGTTCACCATAATCTACAAAAGAACTACTTACATGTGCGCCCTCATTTAGAAGTCTCCCAGCTAATCCTGCCTTGTAACTGACCGAAGTTGTAGAAACAGCCTTTCTTTTACTGTCTATGGAGCTAGCTAGCTGACATGATCTACATCTGAGCTCCTGGGCATGTGCAGTGCAATCAAAGATAGTACAGAAGAAGAAGAAGAAAAGAGGTCTGACTCTGTAGCTAAAACAGAGACCAGCTGAAAAGAGGATCTGCAGCAGTGAGAGAGAGCACTGCAGTACAACAAAAATATGGTGTTTTTTGAAAATTAAACCATGTAAACCTATTCTGGTACAACCTTAAAATACAATTATGAACCTGAAAATGAGCATAATATGGCTGCTTTAACAAGGTTACAAAGTGCTAACCAGAAAAAAAACTGTGAAAACATGAAAAGGTACAAAACCTTTGACTCCATAATCAGGATGAAATGTCATGTGAGCAGACACATCATTGGTTGGTTACCGGTATTACCGTATTTCATAAAATGGTAGCAGAGAGAGAGAGAAAAATGCAACTGTGAAGCACAGGGATGTGTTAATAGATGTACATAACTTTGTTACAGTTATGTTAGAAACTGTAAGGTATCATCATACTCAGGAGACACTTTTGTCACTTAGGAAATTGACAAAAACGACGTGGTGATGGTAGACAGGCAAAGCTTTTTTTCAGCCAAGGTGTCTATGAATATTACAGTTTGTGTGATGTGGATGAAAATGTATCTCCTGATATATGACTTTAGTCTAGTTTATCACCAGTAAGTAACAGTGGTTAGCACTGTCGCCTCACAGTCCTGCTGAGTATTGGCCACCACCAAAAAGGCACTGGCAAAAAGAACTTGAATTGGTCCCCGGGCTGAGGACAAATTTAGATTCTCAGTGTATGCTTAGAAATGACAAAAAAGCCACCTTTATTCCTACTCCTACAGAAACACAGGAAACAGTAAAATGTGGTTAGTTTACACGATTGATTAATGCTATAACCACAAGGCACAGATAACTACTGTTTGCGAATCACTATCACATACACTACTAAACAATAAAACTCTCGGGGAAGATGTGAAATGAAACAAAGAAAGATTTGGCTGCTTATATATTATACCAACAACTACAGTGGGACTGTAGGGAGACGTTCCACTGCTGGCTTCATATATCTTGTCTGTGAAGTATATAAAGATATTGATTTTCATGATCTATGTTACAGTATTCTATCTGGTCAGACACCTGCAGTAATTGGATAAAACATTTTTTACACAATGTTACAAAGACAGCCTTAGCATTACTGCAAAAACTATCCTCACTTTCATTGAGGATAAACCATTGATATTCCAAACCCATTGCGCAGGTAACCAGCCTGGTACATGTGCATGTCTTGGCATGTGACTTCATACTGTTTATGGAGTCAAGCATTTTGTGCCTGTGCATGTTTTTACACAGAGAACAAGCTGACACAGCAGGAGCAGATTTCTCATCAATGTGATAAAACTTGAGAATATTAAGTGTCTGCACTTGTGGTAAATGTTTCACAGACTGTGACTTTGTAATCGTTCTGTGAAAAGAAAAAAGGGAACTGTGTGAAAATAATCAGAAAGTTAAGTGAATGCGTCTGAAGCTTTAATATTGCGTTTGCAGGATTCGAACAAAGCTGAAAAATGAAGAAAATGTGGCTTTCTACAAATCAACACGATCAGGGCACAGTGTCCCTCGCAGTGCAATGCCCCTGAAACAATATGCCTTGCGCTAGTGTACTTTGGCATTCATGGTGACGGCTAAGTAATACTACCCAGTAAACAAGTTTACAGCAGGATTAGTGCCTCCTGTTGAGTTTCATGATTAAGAAAACAGCTCTGCCATTGGTAAGCCTCACTAGTTCCTCCCCAAACCAGAGGGAGATAATTTAGCAAGGCTTGAAGTAACCCAAAGAGCATATAATAATCCATCCATAATGAATCTGTTTGTTATGTTGTTATGTATTCCATAGCACTTAGCAGAGGAGGAATTATCCTTAAACACAATTTAAAGTAAAGAGCTGAAAGACAAAAAACAAAAAAAAAACGTTATATGCAGACATTAAATATGTATTCTGTCATTGGTGCGAGCTCTTCAGTCTCACTGCAATGCAATAAAGACAGACCAATCTTCATTTCACCATGATGATTCTAAATAATTAAAACAGTAGTTATTTGTATCAATCTGGCCTCTACTACTCAATTTAACTCTGGGAAATGTGCTGTGACAGATAGCTCACATCGCTTATTAACTGATAGCACGGCAGAGCTATATTTGTAACATCAATAATACAGCTAGAAACAGGTCTTCAAAGGTTTATTGGACTCATTAACTCTGATATTGGGATGTGATGGAATATCGCGTACCAAGGTTGCTCTCATTCTTATTTCTCCATACCTGCAAATATCTAAACCAACATGCATGCAAGTTTCCAAAGTTTAAAAGTTATTTCAAGATTTTGATGATAATTTTTATGCAGATTGAGTTGTGGCAGGATATTTTTTCTTTCTGTCGGTTAAACTGAGCTTTAGATGGCATCCAGTCTTTTGAGTTGAGTCAATGTACTATAATGTAATGTATAATCTAGTAATGGAACTACTCTGCCCCTCTACATGGGTTGAAGGTATCACCTCTAATAGTTTTTCTAAGTGCTTCCACTCTGACATACAGCACACTACATTATAGCCAAGACCATTGTGTCAAACTCTCAAAGACAGAGGAGTTTGATAGTTTTCCACTCTTGTGGCATTTGACCGTGCTGCGGCCATGTTCCCCTGCACCCTGACCTGAGCTGACAGCCCTGGAAAAAAACAAGAAAAAACAGCAGGACCCAGAGGTCGCAACTTTGGCTTTGTTTTGTTGTTGTGACGGCAGAGTCAACCCAATGATGGAGATCAGCCCGACAGAGGGTTGATAGCCTGAAACAAAGACTCCAAAACTCCTCAAACATAATAAAAGATCTGTAACACTTTAAAAATACGGTACATAAAATTGTGAGTCGTTAGTAAGAATGAGTGAGGAGCAAACTATGACTTACTAATTACTTACTTTAGTTACTCTGTTTGTGACTCCTCAAGGGAAGTGATACATCATACTGAATAGTTACCAAGTAGAACTTCATCACTTCATGATTATCTGAGCATTACTTTCCCTTTTTTTGTGCCGCCCAAAGTAAAGTAAAGCATCATCCCACAAAATTAACAAGTAGCTATTGAGTGTTTACTGGTGATTTTGGTGTGATATGATTTCTATCTTTGTTGTCAGTCTGGCTCAGGTTAAACTCTTTGTAAAACATGAACAAACACAAACAATGAACGCTGCAAAACTTTCTGTTATTATGCAGTTTGATAGTCAGTTATAACGGAAAAAGAACGTAAATAAACTACTTTAACGTACATTTTCTTTAGGGCTTTATTACGTGGTATCGGATCGGTGCATTAACTCCAGTACTTCCTGATACCGATACCAGCGTTTTAGGTTTTTATCGGAGCCGATACTGGTATCGGTATCGGAACATCTCTAACTGTAATACATTTATTTCTTATTTATGAACGCTGTCTGACTTTCTGCAGTGTTAATGAGGAACAATGAGCATTAAAACCTCTAGCTTTTCATAATCTACCTATCTAGGTTAAAGATTGTGTTTCTATACACACAAACACACACACACACACACACACACACACTAACAGGTTATGCATGTAAACAGTGTTGACCTCATCTCATCTGCATTTAAAGAGTCAGTTCAGCCAAATGACAAAACACTCACTTCTCACTTACTGTACCTTCAGTGGTGTCTTGTGTCATGCATATAATTTTGGCAGTATTTGTTATTTGAGATATGGGTTTTCTGCTTCCACCCCGACATAATTGGGCACAGCATTGAAAAATAACATTTAGAAAAACTCATTATAATTGGAACTACTTTCTACTGAAGAGACAGTCCATATGAAAACTGTTGACAGTCCATTCTGTTTATAATGGGAGCAATGTCTTTGGAAAGACACAATTTTAAGTGAGAAAATTTTATTTTTCTCATTTCAGTTTGAAGTCATTCCCTTGGATCTTTATTATTCTCCTAAATGTATTGGAATAGAAAGTCCATATTTGCACATTTGAAATACAATAAATGATAAAGTTTCTGTCTTTGGCAACATTTATATGACAGATTGAGATTAATTCCTCTCATTTACTCTCATTTGACCATGGGTGCTCATATCTGAAGAGATCTTGTGTGTTAATTATGAGTTGAATACTACAGTTTGCTACTCCTGTATTTGTTGATGAAGGCATTTTCCTTGCATTGACTCCTAATAATTCCCAGGATCTTGATGATAATGAGTAAAAATTGACTGTGGCACATATTGATTTCACAGGCTTCATTTCACAATTGCAGAGTCTTGAAAAAGCTGTGAGGCAGAGGAACAAAAAGAGAAGCCATTTAAAGCCCTGATAACACTTTTCTTACAATCAATAGAATTCCATTTGCAAAACAAGAGATTGGTGCCACAGTTAATTTCTTCATGAAAATACCATCTTCAGTTGTCAATCAATGTGACAAAATCAGCCTACAGTGTGTGGTAATAATACCCTTATGCGAATACCTGAACATCACACACAGGATTGCATGCACATATTACCTCAATTATTCCTCAATCATGTATCTGTGCACCATAGAAATAGAATGAAAGAAGAATGGACATTCCCATTCAAATCAACATAGCAGGATGGTCAGAGCGGCGACTATTTTTATGTGTACCATTGCCACTGTAAAAAACTGTGACCTTATAACGGGCTAACTTCCACATAACCTTACGTACAACAAATTGCGGAAAGTTGCGGATTCGCTGAGGTGAGGTTTTGCAACAAAAGCGCAGTGGTGTAGTATAAAGCATTCAGAGGCGTCTTTTATGCACTATACCGGTTGCCTTGCTGTTAGAGAGGAATTGAGGGTTGCTAGATGTATTAATTGCTTCATATCCCTATTGGTAAGTCATCCAATTCTATATATTAAATGCAGTGGTGGAATGTAACTAAGTACATTAACTCAAGTACTGTACTTAAGTACAAATTTGTGATACTTGTACTTTACTTGAGTATTTCCTTGTTATGCTACTTTATACTTCTACTCCACTACAGGTAAATATTGTACTTTTTACTACATTTGTCTGACAGCTTTAGTTACTTTTCAGATGGCAGTTTTTCATCCCCTTCTTGTCCAGTGAAAACCACGAACCTCCAGGTGTGTTGATTTTGAATGTTTGTGATAAACTGAAGGATGAAGTGTTTCTTTGTGTGTTGAGAAAATGGCCTTTTTAAGCTAAATAAACTCTTTAAAAACCATCTTAGTCAGCTGGAACCATCTTGGATCAGCTGGAAAATGTATCGTCACAAAGCTGAAAACAGGGCTGTTTTTCTGAGCTCATGAAAAGTTGACTTTTTAGAGACACTTGGTTCTCACAGGACAGCTAACATATGGTGATCTTATAGAATATGATGCATTGCCATAGATTAAACTACCCAACCGTGTATAAAAGAGTTAAATAAGCACAACCATAAACATCTACAGCAGTAATATATAACATACACATGAATGCAGCAGTAATATTAATCCAAAACATCATATTTAATAGTAAAACACTGGCAGGGAACACTTTACTGCACAATCACTATTTACTTTAAAGTGCCCATATTATGAAAAAATCACTTTTTCTGGGATTTGGGGTGTTATTTTGTGTCTCTGGTGCTTCCACACACATACAAACTTTGAAAAAAATCCATCCATGCTGTTTAGAGTGAGATACGGTTTCTGAATGTGTCCTGCCTTCAGTCTCTGGGTGAGCTGTTCAAAATCGGCACGGCTTGTGACGTCACAAGCCGAAACGAGCAGGCTAACCGCAACCATTAGCTCGTAGCGTTAGCATGCTAACGCTATGGCTAACGCTAGCATGCTACCTCGTTCTCAATAGCAAAGCACTACTACAACACACACAAGTTCACCATAATCTACAAAAGAACTACTTACATGTGCGCCCTCATTTAGAAGTCTCCCAGCTAATCCTGCCTTGTAACTGCCCGAAGTTGTAGAAACAGCCTTTCTTTTACTGTCTATGGAGCTAGCTAGCTGACATGATCTACATCTGAGCTACTGGGCATGTGCAGTGCAATCAAAGATAGTACAGAAGAAGAAGAAGAAGAAAAGAGGTCTCACTCTGTAGCTAAAACAGAGACCAGCTGAAAAGAGGATCTGCAGCAGTGAGAGAGAGCACTGCAGTACAACACAAATATGGTGTTTTTTGAAAATTAAACCATGTAAACTTATTCTGGTACAACCTTAAAATACAATTATGAACCTGAAAATGAGCATAATATGGCTGCTTTAAGTACTTTAACTACATTTTGTTGATAATACTTACATATCATAATTCTTCCCCCAAGCTGTCACCCATCGGAACCAGGCTATCCGCTCAACTTTACTTAGATCCCTCCCCTCTGCTCCTTCCTCCTCCTGTTACTGCACTTTAATATATACTATACCATTTGCACAAGTACATTCACAAAATTTGTAAATATATTACACGTTTATAATATAAATCACAATAATTCTGAGCCTGTAAATAATGTTAATGTTAATAATGTGTATTTTTTAATCTATTGTGTATGTGCACTGTTTGTTAGAAAGCAATGACCTACATTTCATTACATATGTGCGTGCACATAGTGTCCATGACAATAAAATTTAATTGAATTGAATTGAATACTTACTTAAATAAGGTCTTGAATGCAGGACTTGTAGTGGAGTATTTTCACAGTATGGTATTTGTACTTTTTTTAAGATAATTGTTTTGGGCAATTTTAGGCCTTTATTTTTATAGGACAGATGGAGACATGAAAGGGGAGAGAAAGGGGGAATGACATGCAGCAAAGGGCTGCAGGTCGGAGTCGAACCCACAGCCACTGCATCGAGGAGTAAACCTCTATATATGGGCGCGTGCTCTACCAGGTGAGCTACCCAGGTACCCTGTAGTTTTACTTTTAAGTAAATTATCTGAATATCTCTTCCACTACTGATTAAATGATAGTGAGTGTGACGCACTTGACAGCCCCACTGACGTGTTGTCACCGTGACAACTGACGACAATCGCTATTTTTTTCTTGAACTACTCAAATGACCATGGCTACAATGACTATGGTCATTCTATTTCTATGGTAAGCACAGTCACTAGTAACACTGAACATTATGATAATCATGATTATTCATGTAATATTAGTATATTAGAAACCAAAACCTGCAAACATAAAGCAGGCAGAATATATTTTCAAATGCTGAACCATTAGTGTGTGGTACAAAGTCACATTACTGATTACTGTTAGCAGTAAACTAAACTTTTTAAAATAAAAATGAAATAAATAGAAATAAAATAGCAGTTTTAACTGTTCATTTCATTTCTAATGATACACTCTTCCCACCATGAATGAAACAAGCAGGGGACGAGACTCATTAAAGATACAGAAATGTCTGCAGGTCAAACTTTTTTTCTCCAAAAAACCAACAACAGCATCATTGGAGCAGTGAGAGTCTGTGAAAATACTTTATTCTTGGTTATTGTATGTTGAGTTTTCAGTCAACTTGCAGCCTTAACCACAAGTACCTTCTTTTGTGTGCTCGACAAATACACACGCCTACTCAATATCTTCTGAAAGGTACCTCTTTGGAGTTTTCTATGAAAATGTCAGAGTTGGTCTAAATTATACTGATAACTTGCAGTTACAGTTGCACTTACATGTGACTCATTGTAATTTGGCCTATTTGAAGCTAATGTGCTTGCACTTGATTCTTGCTGTCCGGAGTTTTTACCTTCATGGTTGAAAGCACTAAATGACATGTAATGTAAAAAAAAACGTCTCTCAAATAAACCTGTAAACCTGTCTCTGAAATAAATCTATATTTCATTAGATAACACCACTTGAGATCCTCTTGCTTTTCCATTTCACTCAGTACTTTGCATATTGCAATGATTGAGTAGTCTTAACAGTATTCTCATCACTGTGAATATTGTGTTTTATAGGATTTTGCTGTTCAATGTTTTTTTTGCGTGTACATGTTTTATTGCTCTCAGGCTACTCTATAAGCCCTGATGTGTTTTTAGACATTCAGAAATATTGAATAAATAAGGTTTTGATTTTAGTCAAAGTTCAGTCTGTTTAAAAAAAAAAAAATTGGGGGGGTTATGTGTGTTACAATAAATGAATAACTACCAATGTATCAGAGCTGTGATTGTCAGCCTTAAGCTCACAAAATCCCCCTTGCCCTGGTACAAATTCTTCTCTTATCCACTTGAGCCAAACACACAGTGCTGCTAGAACCTTTTCTGTTGGTAACGCAAGAGGATTCTTGTGTGAATTATGTGTATAATGTATGATGATTGAAATTACTTATTTCCACCCTCCCCCCCCAAAAAAGAGATTTTTTCCTATTTTCCCTTCCATTGAAGACACATACAGCGACTTGAAGGCATGCGTGTGCACACACACACACACACACACATACCATGTCACCACCTTGATCTCCAACACTACCAGCTCTCTTCAGTCTGTCACTGTTGTGAATCATTTATTTCAGTCTGTTGTTTGATTAACCCGCTGTTCTGATGGACTGAAGAGGATTTCTCTGTCTGGTGTCTGTAAATACAGGCCTAAAGTAGTTGCTTTGCACAGGGCAAGAGTCTCAGCTTGCACATTCTGCCCACTCAGTGCCAGAAAGAACTCAAGATGGCAGCTTAGCACGAAGCCTTAACCAAGCTTTTGAAGATGTTGTGTCACCAATACAATACTAATGTAATTAATCCCTGGTGTTGCATTTAGCAGTCCCTCCAGGATTTCGCGGCCTTTTTTTGAGATTGTTGCGGCCCAAAATGCCTGATTTCGCGAGAGCTTTTGTAAAAAGTTGCAATACAAGTTGCAATGTCTTTTGTCTGTTTGTTGCAGTGAAGTTGCGGGAGACAATGAAAGTTGCAAAAAAGGTTGCGATTTTTTTTTTTTTTTTTATAGTTCTTTAAAAATAAAAAGGAAACTTGTTTTGGGGAGAATAAAATTACTCTGGGCTGAGATTTCCTAGTAACCTTACCAAAAAGGCTCAGGGTGCTGCAAATGTTGGTATAATATGAAAATGGCTGGTGGATTTAAGACAAAAAATAATAATTTATTGAATGAATCAAATCTGAACATATCTGTCAGTGGCTTGTTGATCTTTACATTGTTAGTTAATTTCCTATCCTGGCCTGAACTGGGACACACATTCATACGGTTTGATAAAGTAACATTACTCATTGAACTTTAACTTATCATTGCACTTACAATAACGAGCGTAGCTGTCCTCAATTTAGGTCATCCTGTACGTCTCATCTCCGGTTTTTCCTACATTCACCGTGTGTGTGTGTGTGTGTGTGTGTGTGTGTGTGTGTGTGTGTGTGTGTGTGTGTGTGTGTGTGTGTGTGTGCGCGTGCGTGTGCGCGAACGCATCAGTCGCGGGGGGAACGGAGCTGCAGCCCCACCCACTGCAGAGAGCCGACAGGATTGAAACAGCAGCAGCTTTCGGCGACTTTAGAGTGAAAAAACGTTACAGCGTACATTGATGTTAATATGTATACAGGTTGGCAGGACGGTCTGAAATGTTTTACACGGTCTTTCGGTGTACATTTTGTTGGTAAATGTGAGATGTTCGAGTCAGTCACACACGTCTTGTCTTCATCAGAAACAAGGAAATGATCAACCCGTGGCCGTTCTCACTCCCACTTGGTCATTGGCTCTCAGAGTCACATACTGACGGCACGTGGGACTGCTGGGATTGGTTGAAGTCGCGGGAAACTTCAGGTTATTGGTCAAATTTGCGGAAATGTTGCGGTGACTGGTCAAAATTGCGAGTCGCACCAAATTTGCGGTGATTGGTTGAATTCGCATGAATTGGCGCAATCGCAATATCGCGAAATCCTGGAGGGACTGATTTAGAAAAGTTGTTAATCTGCAGATTAAAGTTAACAGTTTTGAACATGGATTTACTGCTTTTATGGTGCTTGCTAAAACTCATAATATAAATTAGAAATATGTGTGGTGATTGTTTGGCAAACAAATATGCAGAACACGTTATAGTAAAATGATTGTTTTAGTAAGTTGTAGTAAGTAAGGGATTTGAAATTCAGTAATAACATTACAATTATTACTGATTCCAATAAATGCTGCTTTGTTGTTATTGTGGGGGGTCAGTTCGCTTTTTAGGATGGAGGGTTGATAATAGCTTTGTCTCTGAGCTTACCGGTGACCAGATGACTTCTCCCCAACATGTAAGCTTCGTGCAAACCCTGGAAACGTGGGGAGGCGGTTAGCCTCTACCAAAAGAGGAAAAGTTGGCCTAACTCAAAATGCGTTTAAATGTTGTGTCTCGTTGACTAGCTTGCTAGTAGCCACATTCAGGAATCACCTGGTTTTTGTTAGAAGTTCAAGGGTTCATAAACTCTGCAGCTTCACTGTGAGAATAGGACTTCTAACTACTGTAGTGCTAAGCAATACCATAGACCAATATCTCCCTTTCTTTTTTCACACACACATGAGTGTGAGATGTTTAAACACACCTTTGATTACATGATATACTTCATATTATGTAATGTAACTAATTACTTTTGCCAATAAATAAATTAATAGTGAAGTAATTACTTTTTAATGAGTATTTTATATTTTCAAATAAGTTTCCCAATATAGTTGTAGACATAGATCTTGTTTGGGTGGTGATGGCGCAGTGGATATGACACATACCTTTGGTGTGGGAGACCTGGGTTTGATTCCCACTACGATACATCAACCAATGTGTCCCTGAGCAAGACACTTAACCCCTAGTTGCTCCAGAGGTGTGCGACCTCTGACATATATAGCAATTGTAAGTCGCTTTGGATAAATGCGTCAGCTAAAATGGCATGTAATGTTGTTTGTTGGAATTTACTCTCAAAACATTTTCTTAATTATCGTCTTAAAGAGAATTCAATAGAACGATTTACAGATGCATTAATGACAGCAGGTTAGGACATTTTCATTGAGAAACACTGAAACTGATCTGATATTCACTTGTTTGCTTGCTTGCGTTGTGTCCAGTTAGGAAGAGGTGTCAGAATAAATTAATGAAACGCTTCAATGTTATAACAATATGTGTTATTCTCTTCCATGAGCATATTTTTGACTATAAATCAGATTTTGTTCCACCATGAATTGTAGTAAAGGGGGATCCGCACTCATCTCATCTGCACATACAGTCCACAGTGAAACCCATCTCCTTACTAATTCACATGTTCATGTCACAAAAAGACTAGGCTTTGAGATGATGGCTTACTGTATGGAAAAAATGTGTTTACGTGAGTGTCCTTTGATCATTCCTTGAGAAATTATTTAAGGCTTGATGATTTAATGGTTTACAGAGTTGCCCGACAGATAGCATCACTTTTTGATTATAGCTATGGTTCCTCAAACAGAGAGCAGCCATAGTTTATGAATTATTTACTCTGCAGTTATCACATTAGTGATAAAAGCAAACCACGATCTGAACCATTAGGCTGAATCCTGAGTCTGTGCTAGAATTACACAGACACGGTATCCTCATTATATCATCGAACATAGTGCTCATTCGACCAATAAAAAATAATAAAAAAACCCAAAAGTATCTATCTATCTATCTATCTATCTGTCCGTCCATCTGTCCGTCCGTCCATCCATCCATCCATCTATCTATCTGGTTGCAACTAACAATTATTTTCACTATCAATGAATAAGTGCAGTAACATTTTAGGCCGGCTACACACTGGATGCGTGGCGTGAGCGTGTCAGCTGCGTGGCGTGTCCGTTTTTATTTCGGCTCCCATGTTAACAGGTTAGAGCTTGCACACTGCCTGCTTGACACGCACGTCTTAGGCGTGGCTGTTAGCCGCGTGCATGCTAGAAATAGGACCGACGCCTATTTTTCACGCGACAAGCAAGCATGTTGGAAGCGTTTCCATTCAAAATAGAATAGGAAAAGATGGTTATATGTCATTTTGACATGAATACATTTAATAAATGACATTTTGATGTTTGAAAGTATCTAGGTTTTGACATAAATGCAGATACAAATGTAATTAAAAAAAAATAATAAATAATTATCGATTTTCAAATATTGCAACTGTCAGTACAGAACAAAATATTCTGTAGCCTATTTTGCAGTCAATACTGCCGATGTTGTCTTTGCTGTAATCAAATCAGTATATATTTATGTTTAACATGAAGTATACTACGGATTGAGTGCAGTAATCAATGGGAAACATACATGTGTACAGACAAAGCTGCGCCGCGCTGCTGCTAGCACCGCGTCAGACACGTTTCTGGTGTGCAAAGATATAGAAAATGCCACGCAGCCGCCACGCAACTGACACGCAACCGAAACACCAGGCTCACACCACGCAGGCAGTTGTAGCCGGCGTTATTCTATGTCTGCCTATTTAGCATTACTGTTTTTCTCAGTCGCTTTGGTACATTTCTCAGATCAGAATTGAAATTCTCAAAACTACTTGTTCAATCTTCACATCATTGTGCCACTTGTGCACATCAAAAAAGCAGTTCCTCATTTCTTTGAACAAGCTGCAAATGCTTTGGTACATCCATGAAAATGATTATGTACAATTCTCTGCTGTTTCCTACATTGTCAATTGCTTATGTCATGTTGATCAAAATTTATTATAATGGGTCTCTGTTGAATAGTCTCACCCCCCACAACATTTAGGCATTAGTTCATACCATAAGTCTTTAAATGCAAAATGGTTGAACAAGTTGTCATAATATGTCAAGCATATTTCTATACATTTCCATTAGACTTTTTTTCTACTTTCCACGCTGCATCGCAAGAGAAGATATTCGTTGTGATGTGGATAATAATTTGTGGCCCAACAGACAGGAACGTCAGGAGGTGTAGGAAGACTGCACTGTAATTCCTACAGCACTGCATGTACATTTTTCCCTAAGGAGATTATCCTGTGTTCACATTTCTACTTTTGTTTTTTTGTTTTTTTTCTTTGTGCTATGCAGTGCTGTCTTTTCCTTTCTGTATCGCAATGACATGGTCTGTCAACAAATTACAGTACAAACAGTAAAAGCGTAAATGTGAGTCTTGTCCAGTCTCTTGCAATCAAACTCCCACATACACTAAGGTGTAACCTACAATTTCCAATTGTCATCAAAACTTTAGTCATAAACATTCCTCCAGAGTACACTGTTATATTGACAACATGACTAAGCAATTTGACTGTCTTATCCGTACACAATGACACAAGGACTTGTCATTCTGATGGCACTGTCATGTTCATTGACACAGATATTTACTTTTGAGAGATGAACTAAGGATTTTGAGCAAGATACTGACTTTTGCAGGTAATCCATGGTGTTTTGCTATTTGTACGAATTGTTTTGAGAAATGCACTTACTGTTTTGCAAATGTTGAGGATGATTCGAGAAATGTACCAAAGCGACTGAGAAAAACTGTAATATGCAGTATACAAACATCTAATATATGGTTTATAACACACTATAATGTGCATGACTTTTTAAGTGTTTATTGATGTATTTGTCAGCAATTATAACTTCACCTATGAAGACATATTTGATATTAGTACAACTGTGTTTTGTTATATTGTCTGGTATAACACTATACACCAGCCTCCACTTATGGGACTTATACCCACTGGAAGACTTCTGGATGCTGAATATCTGCTAACAACTACATTATACTCTGTTATAAAACATGTATTAAATATGTATATAATACTTACAAATGCTAAATAGGGGGGCCTCAAAGTAAAGTGTTTCAGATTAATCTGTCAATTATTTTCTAAATAACTAGTGTGCTCTATAAAATGTCAGAAAGTTTTTGTCCAAACAATTGTCCAAAATCAAAAAATGATCAATTTACAGTTACAGACAAAGAAAAGCTGCACATTTGAAAAGTTGGATGCAAAGAAAGTTGTGTTTTTTTCCTTTTGTGTATTTTAAAGGATGGGTGACAGGCATTGGAAACTAGCTTAGATGCTGTGGTGGTGGTATGTGGCATTGGTTCATGTGATACACTGGTCCCTATAAAAAGAAACATTAAATGAATAGAATTAATAAAATAAAAAATGTTACTTTGTCATTGTCAAACATTGTCAAAATAGTTGCCGTTCATTTTCTGTGGATCAACTTAATGATTAATCAACTAATTGTTTCAAGCTCTAAATCTATCTAAATGAACAACAGAACCAGTGTTTTACACCCAAAATGTTTACTTTATCCTCTCAATTTCTATATCTTATTTTCCCTTCTTTTTTCTACCCAACCTTTCCTCTCTAGTCCTCCCTTTTTCTCAGTCTTACATTTATTTATTCACACACGCGCACACACACACACACACACACACACACACACACACACACACACACACACACCCACACAAGCACTCTTCCCTCTAAATCCAGTCTCTCAGCAGGGCAGGGATTATAGCCATGGTTAAAACCTTTCCAGTGCTGCTGGCTTGATCCTCTGCACCAAGCAGAGACTAAAATGAGCTTCAGAAAGTTAGATAATCGGCCTCATCTACATGACTCTCTCTCAGCTAATATTTAAGAGGCACTCACTTCATTACATTGTTAAACTTTGAGCCCCACCTGGCAAGATGTTTAAATCTTGAAGACAATAATAAATTCTGAAAACACTGAAAATCAGTATCAAGTCCAGTGTCTGAAGTAGTAGCTTGTGGAATTTGCAAATAACCATTGCTGGAGAACATGGAAGAATCAAGTAAAAGGAGCCAATTCCAAATCAGGCCTCTTTAGTGCTGGGAAATGTTTCCACATCCATTTTCCTTGAATTTGCTCAACACGGCCGACAGCTAAATTGGCAGAGGAGTCTGTCCATTAGAAATGTGCATTAAAGGAAATTAAAACTTTTATGTATCATGATTACAGCCACTCTATAATTTGGAAGAACCACATAAAAGTAATTATGGGAGTTTTTATTGATCGTAGCATTATGGTATTTGCGAGAATAACATGAAAATATTTATTAGTCATATTACAGTCTCCTCCTCACAGAGGTTATAAGCTCCCGGCCGGTGCAGCTCAAATCAAGCAGACCACTCAGTAATAATATGGTCATAAAATCAATGGCAACTCCATTGATCTTAATTAAAAGTATTCCTTATAAATTAGTCTGACTCAGTAAGCAGGAACACTAAAAGGGCTTCAGATTGTAGAAGTTACTTTGCAGGTATTTTGACCTGAAGGCACTAAAAGAAAAACAAGAGATTATCGAAGTTATTAGAATCCATGCTGAGTAGGACATGAATGCCTGCACGAAATTCCATTGGCAATCTATCCCGTGGTTGTTGAGACGTTTTACTAAAAAAGAAAAATGTCAACATCATGGTGGCACTTGAGGAAAAGTCAGGGATCACCAAAGTCATGAACCAAATTTGATGGCAATCCATCCGATAGTTGTCGAGATATTAGAAGTGGGGGACCGACAGACTGACATTTCCATCCTTAAGCCATGCCTAAAAACTGTGTGTAGGGATACAGTAACAGGAGCTAAAAGTAAGTAGTATCACTAGATAGTATTTGTATGTCAGAGCTTGTGAATAGCTGCTGATATCATTAATAATTCCCCCATCCTTCGTTTCACTCACCCAGAGAGAGAGAGAGAGAGAGAGAGTGAGAGAGAGAGAGAGAGAGAGAACTACCTCAACAAGTATTGTATTGCTCCAATAATGATGATGATGAAGGTGATGATGATGATAATGAGATTCCATAATGAGGATAAAAACTATTACGGCTGAATTTAAATGAAATATTTGGGACATTAAATGACTGGACTGAGAGGATGAAAAGCTGAAGTGTGTGTGTGTGTGTGTGTGTGTGTGTGTGTGTGTGTGTGTGTGTGTGTGTGTGTGTGTGTGTGTTTTGAAGAGACGAAAGACTCTCATAGCAGCTTGCAAAGCTCTCAGTGTCTCCAGCGCTATATTATGTGATGTGACATGTACTGTGGTTTCCACTGCCAGCCTGTGTACTTGTGGCTCTCCTCTAGCTGTATTATTAATTCAAAGACCATGTGAGTACACGCCTTGTCTCTTCCTCCGCTGTCTCGTGGAGAGATCTTTGAAAGAGAAAGATTAAAAGGAGGGCATAATTAGACAGGAGGATTTTCACTATAATGGTAATTGAAGCTGTGCTGTCATATTACAATGTCTAATTGGTCTAAAATTACAGAAAAGCAATTACAACAGCAGAGAGTCGCTTACCATTGTAAAATGACATTTAGATTTCATGTCTAACCTATACGTCTTGTCCAGTTATTGTGCAGTCATTTTCTCTGTAGAGACACTTGAATCCAAACACCCCACTTAGAAGTGGCAGTAAATAGAGTTGCATTTGTGCATTTCAACTATACTATACCATTAGGAGGTAGCATATGAGATCTACTATGATTGTTACACATTTATGGAGCTGCATCGACACTGCTTAAGTGCCACTTTAATCTTTGTTCTCTGCTGCCTGAGAAGCAGAGGAGGTCAAACAGGTGTTGTCCCAGGAGCTGAAATGAGATGACAGATCTCATTAAAGGTACACAGCCATTCAGATTTGAGTAAAGATGGTGCCGTCCCTGGGCGCCCGGATCGCTCAGTTGGTAGAGTGGATGCCAATATATAAAGGTTTACTCCTTAATCCAGCGGGTCTGGGTTCGACTCTGACCTGTGGCCCTTTGCTGCATGTCATTCCCCCCTCTCTCCCCTTTTATGTCTTCAGCTGTCCTGTCAAATAAAGGCCTAAAAATGTCAAAAAATAATAATAAAAAATAAAAAAGATGGTGCCATCCCAGAGCTGCATCCTCAGCTGATTCCTCTAGAGGTGCATTCAGCTTGTAATTTAGGTCTTGCCTCTGGTAAAGATGTTTTTCCTCCCTGCTCTTATATGCTGCTGATCATTGCGGCAAGGCTACATTTTTTGTTTGTGAATCAGATGTTTGTGTCAGACTGAGGGGTGCATGGACATTACAAAGAGCATAAAAGGCATGGAGGCCTGCGATGACCTGGCTTGCAATGTATTTCATATCCAAACAGTGTGTGCTGATTTCAACGCCAATGACATTTTATTCGGATAGAGCAGTAGGTTATCTGAGACTTCCTTCCACACTCACTGTATTAAGGCGGTACATGGTTCTGTTTCTCATCGCTGCCTACCATACATGAAGTGGCTTCTTGTGTCTCAGCTCAGGAAGATTTTTCTGTGAGCTGCTGTGTTGTTGTTTTTAGCTTCAGGAAGTCCCAAAGTCGCCGAATTAGGTAATTGAATAGTATTGTACTATACAATACCACACATTCTTCTTCTTTGCCAAAACTTGGCACCTACATTACACACAATGCAACTCGACCACCAACAATTCAGTCAGAATCAGAAAGTGATAAATAGTTGGCTTGTTAGTTTCATGGATGGGTTACTAAACAGACTTACAGGCCCAGATACCTATGACCAGAACGTCTGTATGAAGTGACTGTTAACATTTCTTTGTAGTCAAAAAAACTACTGTATAGAGAAGTGCAAAACGACCACACAGAGACTAAAAACACGGAAAAACAAAGCCGAGGCATCATTTTGTGTCTCTTGCGTCCAGGAGCCCATTTTCTCATAATTCATCCATGGCTGTAGGCTTTTTGGAGTTAAAAAGTATCAGCTATTTAGTCACGTTATTTTATATTAGAATAGTTAGCTGTTGTTATTTGGCGTTTGTCGTTTATTGCACTAAATAAACAATCTAACTAGTAATAGTAATAATGTACAGTTTAGTGTTGCCAGGAAACAGAGCTTATAAAATCTTTTACTCATTTTACAAATGTGCCCCCCTTCTTTAAGACTGCGCCCCAGTCTGGTCCCCCTATTCAAAAGTTTCTCATCTCGGCCCTGTCCTCAAGCAGAGATGAGGTCTGGTAAGCTCACGTATTTTCAACTTAACATCTTTTTTTTCAAACTTGTAGTCTTCAGCTGATGTGACTTGACTTTGCGCAGCTCCCACTGGAGCCACAAAAAGCTTTATACAACTTCTTTCCACATGCTGTATACAGCAGTACTCCCCCAAACCTGTAAACAGACTCTGATGTGCAAAATCAGCACATTTCCCTCTTAAATATTGTTTAAGGGTCTTTAATGATTATTGGTGTGAGAAATGAGCCATTAAATCTTCCCTTGGATATGTGACATTTTCCTTTTATCCTGTTAAAGTCGTATAAAAGAAAGACTGAAACGTTTCCCTTTTGAAGGGCAATTGCTTCCCTTGTTGTTATCTGCCACTCCCAGTACAAGTACTCTCTGTATGCACATCATGTCAAGTGCTAGCAATGCCAGCTTCCTGACAAGTAAATGAAAGGTCCCATCGTTCTTCTTGTTTCTTCCCAGGTGACACCCACTGTCCCCATTCCGTCACCATCAAAAAGCCGAACAAGATGCCGAGAACCTCAAAAACGGTCCATTATGGGCTGCCAGGGGGAGCGCAGACACCATTAAGGAATGGTATCGGTTACAAATAATGCATGTCTCCAGTCTCAATCTCATCTTGTGTGTGAGAAACAGGACAGCGCAAAGATGTACAGATGATCCACAGAGACCTTGCATGCTGAATAACACCCTCGCTCTTACAGACCAAGGACATCTGCTCACCAGAGAGATGGTGAAGACAGGATTAAAGCAAGAGCTGGACACATTATCCCACTCTAAAGTCATTAAAACACGGTATGATCAGCTGGAACAAACCTACGGCATTTGCGTTCAAAGCACACCAGACTTGTGTGCCCCATTTATTGCAGCATATTGTGATTGTCTTTATTGTTCTGCTTTGGGAATGTTACAGTTCATAAAGTGGAATGATAAAGGAGAGTCCTTATGAGTCTCAATCACCTTACCGCTGGTAATATCAATGTCCCTTTTATTTACTGCTGAAATTAAAGACCACAGGGATGGAGGAAGTCATTACCTAGAGAAGTGATTTCTCTTTAAACATCTTATCACATGGTGTATGGTGCAGCACTCAAGGTTTTCTCACAAGGTTAAGCACATAGCAGGTATTGCAACATTTCTAAAGTGGTAAAAGATGCACTAATCAAGATAAATTATAATCAAATGCATTTGTTAAAGCTTCTTCTAACACTGTGAGAAGCCAGCCTGTTCAGAAAATCCTTCCCACGAAGCTTGCACTACACTGCATTATCTCCCTGTTGTAGATTTTTATAATGAAAGGTGCAGATAAGAAAATGTAACATGCTGGTTTGTGGTTGATTAAGATCACAATCACTGATACGGGTTCACCTCCTATCTCTTTTACATTATATCTGTGCAGACACAATTAAAAGTTAAAAGTCATTGTTGCAAAGTGCGAGCTTTTGCCAAGCACCTCACACAATGTCTGCAGAAGTTCACAGATAAAAAGCCTGATGACAGCTAGCTTGTATTGTGGGCCTTTTTTTTTCAAACAGCGATGAAGGTCGATGCTGAGCCGATACCAGCTCATCCGCTTTTATGTGCGTGACAATCTCAAGATGTAATCTCAAAATTTTAAAGGCTCACTCTTTTACTATGAGATGCCATTAGGTTCTGAGGCGTTTATGTCTTTTTAATGAGAGAGCTAAATTGCCTTCATACGCAGTGATTTTTGTGCAAATGAAAGCCTTGCAGACGATGAATGTCAAGTAGACGACTAAATGTTCCCCGGCACATTGTGGGGCCACGGGCTGCAGCATCAGGATTCACACTGACGACCACGTGATGAAGAGTACTGCTGGAAAATATTTAAATTGTAATGAACAAGATACAGAAGTCGACTAGCACGCAATGTTGTCATTGCAGTGCGTGTCACAAGAATGTTTGAAAGAAAATTTGCTTCAGTGCAACAGTCAGACTGTACCAAATATTCATTCGGTTGTATCCTTTTGATCAGGAATAACAAGACACTGCTGAGTTATATCCGAAACGTCTTCACACACAGCCAGGATTTTGATACAGCAGAGGGTATCAGTCATTTAATACTGGCACATATCCCCAAATCCCCTCTCTACACTTTTTACATCTACTGTACATGTATCATATCTGCAAACATGGGTTAACACCTGGTGATCTGGGCAAACAAATTCTGTTATCTGACAAAATAATCTTAACCCAAGGGCCACCTACTAGTGCCATCTTGCCATCACAAGGAACTTCTTTAATGTGATGTGTTCACAACTAAGCCACCTCTGTGACAACTGAGTAAACTCCATCTGCTGTTGGAAGACTGTGAGATGGGGTTGAAAGCTCCAGAAAAAAAAACTAATATATGGACCTTAAGTGCCCGTTATATTGTCAAACTAATATTTTCAAGGCCAAGAATGAACTTAAGCTCTGTGTTCTGTTGTATTCTGTCAGTTTTCTTTGTCAGCGTGAGTTATCCAAACGTGAAGAGGAAACACATTTGGATACAATTTGGTGGACATTAATCTTGGGATCATTATACCATGTGGCTTTCATAGCTATAGTGCGTCGTTTCTGTCCCCCCCATGAGGAATTCTTAGTAATGACAACAAAACTGTCGGCGCATCCACATGATACAAGCCATCTGTGATCGTGCACCACCCCCACCCCTCCCCCATGCAGTTGCTAGTAGCCAAGGAGGACATGTAGGATTAAAAAAACATGATGGACTCTTCAGAAGAGGTAATTATCTTCACTCGAATTTCTGCACGCGAAAGTCGCCAGACGACACCAGTTTCTGAACATAGCCATACTGAGAAATACAGAGAGAGTTTTGTGGAGCTGATAGTCTTAATTACCTTTGTATCAACTCATTTGGCAATGGCTTGAATGTAACGGCCGTTCATTAATATCAAAAAGTTACGCACTAAAGCTTTAAACCAAGGTAGTCTATTGACTTCAATATAACAATGCAAGATGCATGTAGTCATGTTCCATCATTTTCAGAAAACATTCTTGTCTGTGCCTGTAAATGGTGATAGGATCTATTGATTTATGCTCAAATTTTACAAAAATCTTATAAGTTTATAATAGTAGTCTACATGTTTTTTCTATGCCAGTGCCACATAAGTATACAGGCTTTGTTCAGGGGCTGTACGACTGGGACGTCATAATTTGGTGCTAAATAGATTAGAAACATTCATCTATTCAGAAGTTTTTTCATTTCTCTTCTTTTTTCCCAGGCACTTCTGTCAATATCTAACTATAGAATCCAATGTCAATTTGCTGTCCATTTACTCATAGTTTATTGTACTTTCATTTACATCATGCCGTATTTGCTGCAGTAAGCGTCATGGTGTGTAGGGTTTTCAATTCATTTACAGCAATGTTTGGATGAGACACTCATCCAATCAGTCTTAAGTTGAATAAGCTGTTCATTGGGATATACTGTTATATATATGTTGTATCGTCTGTAAAAGGTTTCTTACAAAACCTTCAATATTTCTAAAATGCATAGCAAACACATTTCTGTTTTGTGTAGTTGTAGTTGAATTTTCTAAAAAAGATAAGCAGCTAAGTCTTATCATTTGTCCTTGGTACTACAGTGGGCAGACATTGATGAATAAAATACAATAAGTGATTGCAGCATCTGGTCGGTAACACATTACTTAAAGGTTATTCTTTCTTTCTCAGGAGGCTGTAAATTGAAACTTCCTAAAGATCTGTGATCTGATTGTTTTCTTTGGTCTGACTGGTTCTGCTTTTCTGTATGGAACAAAGGGTTTAGTGCCTTGAGTATATTATATCTTAAAATACACAATCAGATGTGGCCATACACCATTTTTAAGGCTTTTCAGCTATTTGAACTAATGTAAGAAATGGTTATTGCTGTTAGGTGATGGTTAACATTACTCTGTCTGCTTATTATTTGCACTTTCTCACTTGCTAGTACTGAATAGTAGCAGGAGAGTACTGTATATTCATAGTGCCTCACCCTAGGCTACATGGCCACACTGATGGTAAAACTACACCATAAGATCCTACCCTTCAATACTGGCAGAGCAAAAAGCACTTTAGCAAAGTCCTCAGATTTTGCTTAAGGAAAGCCCAGCTATGTATTTATTATGGTCTCTCTAACATAAAGCTGTACAGGTGAGTCATAACATCATGCAGTCACACCTGCTGTGGAACACATTTTTTCTTCATGATTCAGCCTGTGTGTTAAGGGTCAGAACAGTTTGTCCTTTACACCACCAATATATCCATATATACCAGTGTATTTTTAGAGAGCAAATTCTACGGTTGTTTATTGGTTAAAGGGAAGCACTGGGGCCATCTCTCTGGGAGCCGAGGTAGTTTAGCTGAGGGCAGTGCCACTGGCATACCCATATTTCTGTTCTGTCCTGCCGGTGGCAGCTAAAACTGACTCTGATCAGATCATGTTTTTAAGATTGTTTTAGGCCTTTATTATGCAGGACAGCTGAAGATGTGAAAGAGAGAGAGAATGACATGTAGCAAAGTGCTGAAGGTTGGAGTTGAACCTGCGGCGACAAGGACTGAGCCTTTGTACATGGGGCGCATGCTCTACCAGGTGAGCTATCAAGGAACCCCTGCTCAGATTATGTTTGAGGACTATGGGGTAACAACTTCCCATTAAAGATTGAGGTGACAAATGTAATAGCTGCATGAATTATGTTCACAGATAACTTTTGATTGAATGAAGCACTACATGTATTTACCACACCACAGTTGCAAAGAGGTGGTCAGGTTTAGACAACAAAAGCACTTTGGTTAAGGTAATAAAGATTGTGGCTTTGGTAAAAGGAATAGTTCAACCAAAAACAATATCAATTGTATATAGTACTCACCTCCCTAGGCTCTCTATAGTACCAGAAAATGTTTCTACGTAGCATAGCACCCCAAAAAATGAAAGCAAACAGTCTTTGACGTTGTCCGAACAAAAGACAACAAAAAAGGTATAAAACATCCAAAAAACTTTCTGAAAAAGTTCTTCTCTTTATCCAAGTGTCCATTCATGGGATCACGGAAATCCAAAGAAAACTATTTTGCTAAACAAAGCATTTCTGGATCATCCTCCTGTGATATGCTTTTATATTTCTCCTCAACACCATTTGATAGAAAACTTTTTCTGGGACCATAGAGAGCCTATTAGGGAGGCGAGTACTATATACAATTTATGTTGTTTTTGGGTGAACCATTCCTTTAAATGTGAATGAACATTTGATTAAATTCGCTGCTTTTTCTGCATTACACCAGACCATGATTTGTTCAAACTATTAAACTGTATTGTTTTTTTGCAAATATTCACTCAATTTCAATTTGATGCCTGCAACACGTTCCAAAAAAGCTGGGACAGGGGGCATCACCTTTCCTTTTAAAGACACTCAATAAGCATTTGGGAACTGAGGACACTTATTGTTGAAGCTTTGTAGGTGGAATTCTTTCCCATTCTTGCTTGATGTACCTCTTCAGTTGCTCAACAGCCCGGATAACAATATGGATGGTCCTTTTCCACTTTGGCCCGGAGGACATGACGTCCATGATTTCCAAAAACAATTTGAAATGTGGACTCATCAGACTACAGCACACTTTTGAGCTCGGGCCCAGAGACGCTGTCGGCATTTCTGGGTGTTGTTGATATATGGCTTTCGCTTGGTACTATCCTTTACATAATGTTGATTTTTAATGCAGTGCCGCCTGAGGGATCGAAGGTCACGGGCATTCAATATTGGTTTTTGGCCTTCCCGCTTACCTGCAGAGATTTCTCCAGATTCTCTGGATCTTTTGATGATATTATGGACTGTGGATGATGAAATCCCTAAATTCCTTGCAATTGTACGTTGAGAAATGTTCTTAAACCGTTGGACTATTTTCTCACGCAGTTGTTCACAAAGTGGTGAACCTATGCCCATCCTTGCTTGTGAACAACTGAGCCGTTTGGAGATGTTGCTTTTATACCCAATCATGACCAATTAACCTGTTCACCTGTGGAATGTTCCAAACAGGTGTTTTTTTTAGCATTCCTCAACTTTCTCAGTCTTTTGTTGCCCCTGTCCCAGCTTTTTTGCAACATGTTGCAGGCATCAAATTCAAAATGAGTGAATATTTGCAAAAAAAAGTTTATCAGTTTGAATGTTAAATATAGGCTGAAAAGAATTTTACACAATGTCCCAACTTATTGGAATTGGGGTTTGTATATGTGGTGAATATGTGGTGATATCTGGTGAACTGTCAACTCCAGCCCCACCACTACACACATGTGATTGGACCAAAATAATGCCTGGTAATAGGCCAAATCATGCACATCATTACTGGTCAACATGTCTCTTCATGTTATCAAGTGAACATCATGAAATGCATGCCATATTATTTGTAACCCTTTATACTACTGCATTTAACTGACCAGTACATACAAGCAGGGTTTTTTTTTTAAACAATGGTACTCATTGTAACTATACACACACAATGTTTAAATGACTACATTATATTTTCAGGGGCACTAAACATACTTTCTTAGAGACAGGTTTGATAACATTATATAAACTGTGTTTGTGCTCTCAGTAGCCCTGTTTTGTAATACACTTCATGTCACCATGGTTTACAATAAAATAAACTGATTTCATCAGTTCCACTCTTTGATTTCACATCTTAAAATACAAAACTATTAAAGCCTTAAATTGATTATTGAGATACAATCAGACATCACCGTGTTGCTTTCCTCTCTCATAAACCTTTATCATTACCATGATTTACCTGAATGAGGAGTCTCTTGGAAAATGCCATAAAAATAAAGAGTGAAGAAGGAGAGTAATGGTTGTTTACATGCAGTGCCTCAAGTGGAGGGCAGTGAGGTGAGACGATGCACGGCATTGCGGGAGATAAACACAGGAGATACAGAGAAAGATTGACGAGTGAAATCAGCAGCGTGATTAATGTGACAACCTTTAAGAAAAGGTTATGGATCCGGAGGGAACACTAATGTCTAACAGTAATGTAGGACATGGAGGAGAAGCCGAGTGGAGGAAAGGGCAGGAGTCAAGTGAGGTGCAAAATTACAGGAATACCCCATTCTCATGGCGCACTGTAGTCCGTGCTCCTGGAAACATACATCTCAACCTTTGGTATATTTTACCTTCTTAGTGATGATACTGAATGTTGAATGTATGAACTATAATTAATTTAAAAAACATTCAGTTATAGTATGTGATGATCAATGTGACATAACATTCTTGCTATTTTGCATAGTAACTTCTGTGTAGCTGCACTAGGTTTTGTCAGACATCAGTAACAGTAAAGTGGCCCTGGTAAATTACCGATAGCAGCATGTTACAGTTATACTTGTTAAGGTGGATTTGTTTAACACATAAGAGTTTTTCTCGTTAAAGCATCTGATAATTTGGATACAGTTATAAGTATTTTTCTGTTGCACTGCAAAAATGAAGAAAAAAAGGACAACATTTGAATGTATAATGCTGAGTGTCTCAAAGTGCCATTGTGGCAATAAACAACACAGTGTACTGTAGGGAAAGCAGTAAGAATTGTAGGATAAATAGATCCATACATGTTATTCACAGTAATGCCTGTCTCTCTCGACTGTGACTATTGTACTGTATTTAGGCAACGGCAGTAAAAAGGTGTTTAAAAAAGGTTTTTCTTAATACTCCTGGGCTGCAGAGGAGCAATGGAAAGAGATCAAGGTGGATACATTGTGAGAATACCCAGAGAAGTCAGTAAACTTTAAACAGGTAGAACACACTCACACACACACACACACACACACACACACACACACACACAGTGTCTACCACTCTACCTCCCAACATCAGTCAGTCTTAGTCCTATTGTTGTACTGGGACATGGTCTGTCTTTACTAATTTACTGATTACTGTGTTAGCCTTTGCTCTTAACAACTTTCTGCCCAGCTCACAAAAATATATTTTTTTGCTTTTCCCTATTGTCTAGCCCACCCTCAAGCACCTGCAACGATATCCACCTCCCACACATGAATCCTGATGAGTGAATTCAGCACCATGCGCTCAGGCTGATAGTACAATGTCCCTTTTAGCAGCCTGCAATCAAGGAGAAGCAGTGGGCTAAATTTGTGTCGTCAAGGCTAATTACGGGCAATTAAAAGCAAGTTGCCTCTCACTCTGACATTGGCTAAAACGGTTCCTTTGTGGGTTTAGGGGCTGTTTAAGTGACGATATTCACAGGGAGATGGCTGGTTTTTTAGCCATACAAGTTGCATTGTACTATAATGTCAGTCTTCCTGTTGTTCAATACATTGGAAGGATTGCCATACAATTTGGTACACACATTCATGTGCCACTCAGGATGGTTTGTAATAACTTAATTCTCTGACTTTTCCACAAGCGCCATCATCAGATCCAATTTTTATTTGTCCAATCATTTGGTTCCAAATACCTGCACAATTTATGATATTGTAATTATTTGTGTTTAATGCTAATTAGTAAATTTGCTAAACTAACATGTTGAACATGGTAAACATTATACTTACTAAACATCCGCATCATCATATTATGTCATAGCATTTAGCTTAAAACACTGCTGTGCCATACAGAGTTGCTAGTATGGCTGTTGACTCTGTGTCCTAATTATATACTAAATACTAATTGTATACAGTATTGTGTACTAATCTTCATAGTATACTGTACTGTACTATACTGTTTTATACTAACAGGAAATGATGCAATTTGTACTGTGACTTAAGAATGCTAAGCTTACTATAACAAAGAGACAGCAAAAGGTTATCTCTTGTCTTCTGAGGTGTTCCTGGAACTGTTTAATTACCATCTAGAATTAGTTTTAATGCTTTCTCCTTTGTGCATTACATTGTGGGAGAATATTGTCCATCTACTGTACACCACAATCAAAAGTTACATGTTTTTAGTGTGCATGCTGACTGTTTTTAATAATATTTTTTGGGCAGTTTTCCAGTGTGAACACACTAAAAACCTGCTTAGAATGAATATTTAGTATGTCTTGTTTTCCTAATGCTCAACGTAGCCCTTAAATAGTTAGTTAAGAGCACAGAGCTTATGTTTACATAAATATTTGGTGGTTTAAATAAATATTAGCCGTTGTTTCAAATTGCTGTTTTTTAAATGTATCAGTCAAACATAGCTTTCATGCATGCTTTATTTATCAAACTCTTACCACATCTACATCTACTTAAATTACACCAAGCTTCAGTATTCCCATCTGCAGCAGCTCCGTTGTCTGCTCCCTTTATCTTTCCTTGCTTTAGTTTCCATTTGTATCTGCACTTTTGAATTCCTCTTCAATCTTTGCTCAATGGCTCCAATTTAGTGTATGTTCAAGTGAAGTTGGGCTGCTGCTGCTGCTTTAAAGATGAGTATTCTAGTGTGGAATGAGTTGTAATATGCCTTCTATCCAGTATTGATCTATGATTAAGTAGAATTCAACAGGGTTCTTGATTCCATCCAAGTGCGTAAACACCGAGGGGGGTGGGGGGTCCAAGTCCCCCTCAGTGTAGGAATATGGAAATGTTTGTGTTTTACTGATACATCTAACATGTAGCTACTGGTTAAAGACTTGATACTGAAAATCCAGAGAAATACTTAATGTGTGTTCACTTTTACAAAACGTGCTTCTTCTTTTTTTCAACCAGGATGGGTTGTCCCCCTCCCCCCCAATGTCAACACATATTCTGGGAAATCTTGGGATGTGTCTCTGTCACACCGTTGCCATACAAGACAGTTCTAGTTGTTTCCTACAGTATTTGCTGTGCTTTTATAACAACAGGTATCCGCTGGAAAGCAGCATCACAGTCTCAACTTATCTAAAACTCTTGAAAGGGAGTGTCAATTGACTGTAAGAGTTATTGATGAAAACGCAGGCCAGAGGTAAGAAAAGCCTGATAGCTCACCCACTCCCCCTCCTCGTCAGCCATCTGTATCACTCAGGGAAAGCCTCCTCGAGACAGCTCTGCAGACCCGCTGATCCTGATGCATTTTGACACTGATGGTGCACACAACTGACCTTTGGGCTGTTGAATGCACTCAAACAACACTTGCTGCATGTGTTTATGTCCTAGAGACAGTCTAATGAGGATGTATCTGCAGCCCGCCAACTCCAGGAGTAAGTGCCAGGATGCAGCTGCTGCCACCGGGGCTGTAATCACAGCTTCTTGTCCGACTCATATCGGGTAACTTTGTCAGCGGTAGAACTGTTAGGACAAATCTTCCCTAGATAAACTCGAGACATATTATTGGCAGTCTTGGGGTTTGTTCATTCAAATAATGTTGGATACTTGAATACACTCAAACATTTTCCTGTTTTTCAGTGTGCACTCATCTCAAACCATGTTTATGTGATATCTTATACCATTCCTATGCCCTTGCAGATTAATATTCTCTCAGTGTACTAAACCCCTGTCGTGTTCTGGGTTAAAAAAAAGAAAGATTAATCCTTTATCAAAAAGGTTGGCGATTAAATCAACCCATCAATTAAGTTTAACTGTTTCAGCTCCTTGAGACAGCCCCCTACATCTTCATCAGTGAAGCAGACTCAGACTCTGATTTAACAGAACTGGTCAGGACAAAAATGGAATAAGTAGTTGTGAAAAAAGAAATACAAAAGTCCAAGAAACAGTATATCCTCCCTTAAAAACGACCTGTATGAAGTTTGGACAAAGTACTCTAGTGTGAATCCAACCCTGAAGGACAAGAAAGTGTAAGAACAGGATACTGTTTGCGTAGCTCTTTTATTTCCACTACTGGGTGAGACTGTGTGGATGTTTGTTGTGTTGAAAGAAGTGAAGCAGCACCGAGAACAGCTTTGGAGTCAGTGTGAAATCTCAGAGCCACACTGACTGTTCCCTGGGGAGGGGGTGACATCATTAAATATTCACATGGCACTCACAGGACATCACTGTAGGAAAGGTTTACCTGGCCAACACCTGTCCAATCTTTGTTTTCCATCAGAGTGCGCTTTGACATACCTGCGGTTCAGCAGAGTAGATCTCCTTGGAGGCCTCCTGTGTGTGGGCTGGCACTCTCAAGCAAAAAACCAACTTCACAATCAAATGTGATTTGAACCAGTTATATTTGACATTTTTACTTTTGGTTACACTTTACTTGAAGGTATCTACATAAGACAGTCATGACACATGAACCCTAACCCTAACTTTAACCCTAACCCTAACCAGAACTTGTCATGACAAAAACCCAAATGACACTTACTAAAAGAAGCATTATGTCATAAACGTTTATGACTTATTTATAATGTTTATGACACGTTCATGACAGTGTCATGTCACTCTTATGTAGATACCTTCAAGTAAAGTGTAACCTTACTTTTTTTAAGAAGCTGGCTGTTTTGCTTCCTTAACCAAAAAGCTTGAATTTCCCTTAGTTGACACTGCAGAAAACTGATGAATCTATACAGGTATTAAGCTTCCACGTTCATTAGCTATCATTTTGCAACGATTGGGGACATACTCACTCTCTAGGGAAGTTTTGTATAAAAAATAATAGCACTCATTTACCAGTTTTTCACTACCAAAATGCCAGCCAGATGTTGAATGCCCTACTGTGATTTTGTGACAAATGATTGGTAGGATACCCAGTTAAAAGTGCAACAAATATGAGGCATCAAAACTGAAACCTCATTATTTTCTAACAGTGACATGTTTGGGATTCAGTTGGGTCAGTTTTACTCACTTTCTGTGTCCATGGATAACCATTATGTCTTGATTCCCAATTATTTTCCATGTTGGCAGGTGAGAGAAAGCAATGGAAACGGTTCTAGCTCAATTTTGTAAAATCATTACTCTGATGCAGTTTTCAAGGGCAATATATAGAGACTCTATAATAATCTCATTAGTGAGACTTCCAGTTTGCCAATTAGCATACAACCTTGAAGTTTCATACGCAGACAAAAGTCACCATCTGTCAGCACAATGGAGGGCAGCCCTCTGTGATGATGATGTGCTCACAGCTCTCTAACTGTGTTTGTTTTGGCTTCAGGAACTTCTACTACATCACCATGCTGCGAGACCCAGTCTCCCGCTACCTGAGCGAGTGGAAGCACGTCCAGCGCGGAGCCACGTGGAAGACCGCCCTCCATATGTGTGATGGACGCTCGCCCACGCAGGACGAGCTGCCCACCTGCTATAGTGGGGATGACTGGTCCGGTGTCACCCTGACTGAGTTCATGAACTGCCCGTCCAACCTGGCCAATAACCGGCAGGTCCGCATGTTGGCTGACCTGAGCTTGGTGGGCTGCTACAACTTATCCTCTATGAATGAGAGCCAGCGTAACCACATCCTTTTGAGCAGTGCCATGAGCAACCTGAAGAACATGGCTTTCTACGGCCTGACTGAGTTTCAACGCAAGACGCAGTACCTGTTTGAGCGGACGTTCAGCCTGCGCTTCATTTCCGCTTTCATGCAGATCAACAGCACGCGAGCTGCCAACGTGGACCTGAGCGAGCCCGTGCGCAGGCGCATCGAGGAGCTCAACTATTTGGACGTGCAGTTGTACGAGTACGCGAAGGACCTGTTCCTCCAGCGTTTCCAGTTCACCCGCCAGAGGGAGCACCAGGAGGTGCGCTTGAAGAGGCGCGAGGAGAGGCGTTGGCTGAGGGAGCAAAAAGAGCAGGGCAGGCCATGGCCAGCCAAACACAGAGGGGGAGGAAATGGAGGCGGAAGAAGGGAAGGAGGGTTGGAGAAAGGGACTGACGGTGACTTCCCCACCACCACTGAGGACTACACAAGCCAAGTGGCCCGTTGGTGAGGCTCTGATCGAAAGAGAGAGGAGCAAGAGAGAGATTCCTCACAGACTTGTTTAAACCTTTGACTCTCTCTTTCACACATCCTTAGACTCTCTCTTTCTTTCTCACCATTAATCTGTCTCCTGCATCTGTCTGTTTCTCAGCTTCAGTGTGATCCTAGTGCTCTGCTGTTTCTTTATGAAGACTGTCAAGTATGTGAGTCTCACAGTAGCTCTGCCTTGGAGTGCCCTTTGGTGTCTTAAATCTTTAAATGCTGTTTATACATTTTTTTAATAGGCTACATTCATTTCATTACATTCATTTGATTTTTGCCTTGGTTATTTATAATGTGTTGTATAATAAGAGTGAAAGAAAAAAAACATTCAAAAGAAGCTGCAACAGACTGCATTGCTTTTAATTTTGACATTCAAAGCAACTTTGATGAATGTTATTATAGTCTTTGTTGCAACGGGTACAAAACCATTTGAAAGGTGTAGTTGTAGAAGAACTGATGGTTGCATGTCACACATCCACACTATACTGACAATTGGGGAGAGGGATTCCCAAAAGGTATGCAGTACTGTAAGCCAAAGTTTATAAAAACACAATGTATTTATTGTATTTTTATTTCATGACAATGAAACCCTCTCTAAATACCATGTTGTATGCATGCAATGCCCATGTTTTAAACCAAATTTTAGAAGACTATGTCTGATGCTTATATTTTGGTTCCAATAGATATTATTTTCTCAAGTGATATACTGTACCTAGCAGACATTAACACGTCTCCCTCCCAAAGATAACATGCACACACAAAGCTAAAATCACACAGTCACATCTTGCTGATCAAAATAACTATATCGTTCCCCGTACAGTGGGAAGAACATTTTGCTTTTTACATGAGAAAAGGAAAGTTCTTTGTGATGAGAAAGGCATATTTTGTGAGTAATTCATTTTTGAAGTAGTGGGTTCCAGGGATAAAAAGTTGGTAAATAGTACAGGTGATGAAATGTGTCAGTGTGGCTGGTGTGTGGCCGGACTGTGAATTAGATGATCAGCATTCAGCTCTCACGGCCCTCCCCGTTACACTGGCTGCTTTTACATGTTTGTAGAGCTGAGGGCAACTGCACTGTGGGCAGCAAAAACACTTTAATGCCAGCAGAGCGCCAGCCCACAAAGACCAGCCTCAAAGCAGATAGTCGAGAAATAAAACATGTCTGTCATTTCCTCTGCCCGATAGTTTCCAGTCCCTCAAATCCAATCAGCGCGGCAATATATGAAGATGAAAGAGAGCTCGTTTTATCTGCTTAAATAGGCTTCAGTGATGCTTTTTATGCCTCTTATCTCATATTTACTAAAATCCCTGCTTATCAAATTAAATGTTAACTAAATGTCAACATTGAAGTGGTAGAGCTGCTGCTATTTTCAGTCATTTATCATGTTTCTTCTCATATTGAAGTTACTTATAAATACCTCAGATGGCAAAGTTTGGTTTTATTTTAAGGAATCACCTGTGTTTTGTCTTGAGTGATTCATTCAGCTCGTTCAGTGAATGTGTTGAATGAATACAGGTTTGAGCTGTCAGGAGTTGTATGGGTGCACTTGTCTGTACGGATGCACTTAGTCTGAGTTCACTGAGTGTGTGGATGGATGGAAAAGAACAAAGACTAGGTGTATAGCACATTGATAACACTTGAGCTAAAGCTCTGAATATTTAATCACTGTGTAGAATTTGTAGCTGAATTCATGAAGTTTGTGTTGTAGCAGTGACCTAGATTGGTGACAAAAGTTTATTTCATGTCAAATGATTGTAAAGGTTTATTTGGGATCTTTTTTCTGTCCATTTTATACTCTATACATTTCAAAGGCACTTTAAACTAAAGCTAGAGTATTGCCAACTTTACAACATGAAAATGTTGCTAATGTTTTATCAAGAATAATCCGTTAAATGCTTCATTCTGCTATATAACATTAAATATTTCTGACTAAATAAACAACAATAAAAGTTTGGGGTGAAAACAACATTTTTGTTTATTATTAATTAATTATTAATTTAACCTTCAGAAACTCGATGTGGGTGTGGTCTGATCAGATTTTAGTGCCAAGATATCAATGTAAAAATACTCCATGCACGTTCAAAATCCTACTAAAAAAGTAAGTAGTAAAAAAAAAAATTGTGTGTTCATGTAAGACCCCATCGCTCATAGTAATAAGCTGATTGAGAAAATATGTTTAAGCGGGCCTTAAGTAAAATGTGAATGCAGGATAATTACTTGTAATAGGGTATTCTATGGACATGCGAGCATTTTGGCATGTCACAGTAGCACAGGTGTAAATAATAAAATGAATGATGGCTGAATTCCATTTAGCTACGTCAGTTTCGGGGTTCTGGTATTGGTATTGTTTTGTTAATGTTATTAGTAACACCTGTATTTTTTGTCTGCTCCTGAAAAGGCCTATTGTGATATTGTTACTTTTACTTAGCTAAAGAATCTGAAGAGTATCTGAAAACTTATTTAACCACAGACAGAATGTATGCATTAATGGCAAATTCTATAGTTATTAGACCAGGAGCATTTCTTTTTCTTTTCTTTTTCTTTTGGATTTTTTTTTTTAAATAAACCAACATGCAGCACTGCTGTGTGACAAGCTGTAGGGATTACAATGTTCTCCAGTGACAGATGGCATGAGCACTGCATGAGCAGTAGAAGTACCAAATAGCTGTTAATGAAACACTACTGAAACTCTTCTAATGTTGTAAATGTGCTATATACCTAAGTTATATTTGTGTGTGTGTGTGTGTGTGTGTGTGTGTGTGTGTGTGTGTGTGTGTGTGTGTGCGTGCGTGCGTTATTGAAATATTGTAAACTAGAGAAACTGCTGTTGGATGCTGACGCCTGAGGTGTGTCTAAGTGTGTCAAATATCACGTGTCTGTGTGTTATTGTTATTAATAACACCTGTTTTGCGCTGCCTTAAAGCCTTCTGTGAGATACAGTATACAGACTGATCACTTACTACAGATTCACTTGAGAGGCAGAAAGCAACGAAAGGAACTCAAATAGTAAAAAATGTTAAAATGTAAATAACACCTGTGTTCATGTGTAATAAAGCTACTGTGACACCACAGAGATCATAGAAGAAGTCTAATTAGCACATCTCAGTCAGCTGTGTTCCCACCTGCAATTAATGGTTGCCATGGCGATGGTGCTGTTGAGTGACTCCTGGGTCAGACAGTTCACTTAAAGATATAATATGTAATATTTGCGCATTAAAATGTCTAAAAGCGACCATACCTATGTTATATATTTTGTTTGGTTGTGTACTTACATTATCCTAAATGTGTCCAACAATGTTCAAACCCAGAGACATCTATAATTTTAATCATTGACACGGAGCGTGTCATTTAGTCGCTTGTCAATGGTGTCATATAATCTTTGACCCCTCTAGTAGCTCTAACAAAAAGAAGAACTTCGGCAAAACACGGGACATGCCCGGAAACAATCCAGTTTACTACGATGTTCTCCGATGACAATTGGCTCATGCTAATGCTTGGTGGCTAAATTGTACAGTAATGTTAGACTATAGCGTTAGCTAGCGCTGCGCAACCCGGCCAACCCATCTGCCTTACTGCCCACACCTCGTCAGGATGAGAGCGGACAACAGGCCCAGGGACACAGCCATCGTTAGTCTCCCCAGCCAGCGACTACAGTCTCCCACCCCCCAATCTGTGTTTATAGCATCAACAATATGGGAAGTAGAGCGATCTAAAAAAGGTCCCTTCGTCTGAAATTTTCTCAGTTAACATGGCAATCAATAGGGCAGTTCAATGGTTCTCCTGTCACTTTGAGGCTCATAGCGCAAAATGTGTAAGTATCTTTGCTGAGATAGTTGCATTGTTTGAAAACAACATTCTGTCCATTCATTTGAATGGGCGAAGAATTCACGAAAAAACATTAAATAATTCGGACACTTCCGGGGCTCCGTAAGATACAAACGCTAAAAGTACTTACGATAATGTTTTTTTAGAAGCTGAGCTAAACAACTTGAACATGAAAATGAAGAAAAAAGAAGTTTTTACTTAGGAGCTAAAGTAGTTAGGTGCCAAAAAAGGAAGAACATTGCTGTCAACAATCCCACAAATTAAAGTTATATGTGCATCCATTGCCTTAGCATAATCAACAACATATGTAGATAGAAAATTCACATTTAAAGACTAAAATCTTGTCAACTCATGAACAAACTGTTTACAGAGGTCAGAGTTTATTTCTTTCTCAGTCACAGTTGCCACTCTGTACTATGATTATCTATGTCAGCCCTTAGCTTACTCCCTGAACAAAGAAAATGTATAAGAATTAAAATTTCTGAATAATTATAAATTAAACAAGAGTACATTGTTCAATTTTAGGTGTATTATTTCTGTGACTTCTTAATATTTATTACTACTATTTACACTAAATGATGTCCTTAAGACTTTACACCAATTTTGAAATTGGAAAAGTGAAAACTCTCAGACTATGGTGTAAATAAACTGATGAGGAAAAAAGCCAACAGATTTCATTCTAAATTTTACTGACCGCCAAAAAATGAAATGTCACTTTGCTAAAGGAACATTAAACTTGTACTGCCACTTCATATCTCTGAGACGCAGAGTTATCCCTATTTATTTTTTTATTTACGTATATAATTTCAACTGTTGCTAAAGAATGGCTTTGCCTGATGGAAAATACCATTATTACCAACACCTCAGTGATAATGGAAGAGAGCTTTCTTAGTGTAAGCATTTCTATGTACATGTTAAAAGTATTGTGATGAAATGAACAGTCTCAGAGCCTTTTGGCTTGTAATATTTAATCTGCCATTTTTCTTGTCAGACCTGAAAACAATTAAATAAATGCATTGAATGGCCATGACATGCTGATGTGTGTTGCTTATATATTGTCTATTTAGATATTTATCACTAATGACTATGTGTTTGTAAGTGTTTTGCAAGAGCTTCTCTCTTCTCATATATGCTTAAATTTGATTCCAGAAAGTTGCTTTGTGAACCATCTCAAAGAAACTTTAAGGAATATATACTGAGAAGTGAGTCTGATATAACAGTTTAGCCCATATGCAACAGACAGATTTATTCCTTAACTATGTTGACTGTAATTTACTTAGCGTCTGTCAACCAATTAAAAGAAAAATGTAGAACATTGTAGAACAAACTGCAAGACCGCTGTTGTGATATTTTTTTGTCCTGCCAAAGGTCAAAAAGGATTTATGCAGAATGTATGTTCAGACTCTACACAATTACAGAATGGATATTTATTTAAATATTTTCATTTCTTTGGATATGAGGAAATAACAAGGTAAGCAGGTACCTGGTGTTTTTATAAGGCCTAATGAAAGATAAGCACATCCAGTGCTTTTCTTAGGAACTGGCATGGTATTTTCTCTTATTTCAATTTATTTAAATTCAAATAAGCAAGACATTTACATTCCTTTTAGGACAGATAACAATTTCTTAAATTGAGATTCTGCAGATATATTGATAACATGACACATGTATTGTATATTATAGCAAAGCAAACTTTGTGTTATTAAAATATGGTGTGTTTTTTAAAAACTGCACCCTGAAAAGCAGCGTGAAGTGTCATTAGATCACTGATTTGGTGTTAATAAGCGCAGCAATATTGCCAGAAAAACACATTTCCCTTCACATTAAAGTAAAAGTGCCTCAGTGCTTACAGTATATTGAGTTAACTTGGTGTTTTCCAAGACACACTTCATATTATGACTCTGTATCTACTGACATACAAAAACTTTTGCTTCCCCTCAGGTTGTACAGTATGGATGGCTGGCTCAGCATTTCACCAGTGACTGCAGCAAGTCATTTCCGCCCAGATGGTATAACTGTATTATTTTAGATGTTTAACTGTAGGAAGTGTGTAAGACTTGAAAAAAGAAACGCAGCATTGCTCGAAGACAGTTGCTCTATTTACTTTTATAGTCAGCACAAAATCTGGTGCCTGATACTGATACGCTGGTAATTAAAAAACATTTAGAATCAACATCATTATCATCAGTGATTTTACATTCAACACTTTTTTCACACTGGAAACAAAACAAGAATGTTGCTGTGTTTGTACTGTTAAATAACATAACAAAACGAAATAAAACAGGTACAAAAATATCACAAGATCAGATCTACTGTAAAATTAGCATGGAATCACAATAATGTTAGCACAAATTACAGTATACCCCCTTAAAAGACAAAATATAGCCTTGGTATGAAACTAAATAATGTTTTAACCAAAATAAAAGTTAATTTGGTTTGCCTTTGTTTCTACTAAAGTTCATATTTACATTCATTTAGTCCATCTGAACCAGTCTGAGCTGGACTGTTGGAACTAGAGCAGAGATGGTCAGATCAGAGAACAGTATAAGCAAGACTCTGAAAATGAAAGTATATTGAGCCTCATTTCAACAAGTCATCTATTTACCCACCGTGCACACCCTCAGTGAGCACAGATTGTGACATAGCTTGCATCACAAAACTAACACCTCACAGTTTGGTTTCTGAACCAGCCATGCCCCCCATAATGCCTCTGGGTTTGTTAATTTATGAAAATATATTTAAGTGAAGACTGACATCTACAGGCCAAATATAGAATTGCTGCTTATCTTGTGTCTCCTGATCTATTGACTGTAAATTCCTATAAACACTCAAGAAACCCCCAGTTTTCCTTAAGACATTTTTACAGCAACAATAATGAATGTAAGAAGAAATGAGCCTGTCTCATATTCAAAAAGGTATGTTTCTCAAACACAAGCATTAGTTCTGCTTACCACAAGATGGGAGTGTTGCTCTCAACAATTAAATGCGTCGCAAGTACAGTATACTGTGTACAGCACAACAAATACTTTACATTTTCATTTTCAATCAATGTTCTTATATTTGAGACTTTAAGCTGGATATGTCTGAGAAAAACTAGTGTAAATTTGGTTTTATTTGTAAAAGAGATCTTTAGTGGATATCGTTTTTTATCAGAAGTGTCATAACAAGTACATAGAAAACAAGTAGGCCTACATTTCCTCCTGAATGACAATCTTTTCAGGAAATTATTAGCAGCGACTTCCCAAGTAGGTACCAATTCAAAGTAGGTGACTGAGTGATGTACAGTAGCCTAGTTAATGTTGAAAATGCTTGTTAAACGACAATGCACAGTTTAGTTTACAGTAACTGAAGTTTTATGAAAGTGTATGTGACATGAAATAAACTCAGAATGTGACAATTATCAAAGCCATAGTGATGCCAAGCAATATTAAATGGAGTGTAAATAGCTAAATTATGTGAACAACAAACAGGGTTAAGGTCAAAGAAATAAAATCATGGATTTCTGCATTCTCTTTGTTTTTATCTCTGACTCACTCTGACATTTTCCTCAAAGGGAGCAATAAGGTGACCTTTCCCCGTGGCACTCGATGCCACATCTTTAGTTTGTTGAAGTGATCTGTCAGTATGACAGGTCAGATAAATCTCATCTGTTGCCTTAAGAAGCCTAGAGGAATACAAAAGGGAGGTAATCAATCAGTCATAACTCCATTTTGTGTGTGTGTGTGTGTGTGTGTGTGTGTGTGTGTGTGTGTGTGTGTGTGTGTGTGTGTGTGTGTGTGAGTGTGTGTGTGTGTGTGTGTGTGTGTATGTGTGTATGTTTGTGTGTGTGTGTGTGTGTGTGTGTGTGTGTGTGTGTGTGTTTTGTGTGTGTGTGTGTGTGTGTGTGTGTGTTTTGTGTGTGTGTGTGTGTGTGTGTGTGTGTGTGTTTCATGTAGTATGGATAAAATATTACATTTGCCACTATACGTTTTTTTTATTTAAAAAAAAAAACAAAAACGTGTATGCATAATTTTGATGTAATGCCAGGTGCTGAACACAAAGGTCATAACCTGTTTGAATTACTAAATTCATATTCTAAATGACTGATTTATTTGGCTTTTTTTCCCCTGAATAAACATTGACATGTCACTCAAAGCATTCAGCAAAGCAAACTCAAATGTTTCCTGTGATGTTTTTACATTCCTCTGGTACACAGCAAGGCAGAGGCACTCCTAACATCATCCTTAGCACACAGAGATTGCTGCCTTTTTCGGTGGAGCATAACCATCACTGCCACAGTATGAAATTACAGGCTGCCGATCTTTTTCTATGTTCTGATGTGTTCAGGCAAATTCTATTCTATATATCTTCTATACCACTTTAAATCTACTGGAACAAGGAGGAGGTGCTCTCTATAAATACTTTCCTAATATATGCAACCAATTTGTTAGAAAATTAATGGCAAGAAAACATAGCTAGCCATACACCTAAGGCACTATAGGCTTACTTTGTAATGTCCAGCACAAACCAGAGAGCATAGAATGTCTCCATGTAAGTGGCACTGACAGAAAGTTATTTTTGTTCTTTATTGCAGAAATATCATAATAATCATATAATAGCAAAATCTTCCTCCCTTCTCTGTCTCCCTCCCTCTCACCCTCCCTGACTGATTGTATTTGGGTTAGCATCCATCTTATTTGACCTTGAGTAGACCTAAAAGGCAGGGCTACTGCTTTGCTTCTTATTCTGATTGTACAAGTCAAAGGTTGTTCATTATAACTCTTAAAAATCCTTTCATTACCATTATTTCTTATACAAATATAGATATGACAACTATTTAGGACAAATGGGCTATTTTATTACTAATTTTGAAAAAAATGCAAATTATTGGGCAGAATTTTGAGCTCACACTATTTTTACAAATTCATATAATATACCTTGTAAATTAGATGTTTATATTTGTGAGTGAAAGCGTGTTTTCATTAAACTAATCCAGAAAAAACTCACATGGTTTTATTGTTGTTCCCTTGGTAACAAGCAAACCCTTGCCCTTAGCCTACTGGCATTCGTGTGGATCGTACCACTTTGTGGTCGTAGGGGGGATCATCGGAGATATAAGTTATAGAATTACCTCTTTTTGCCAAACACGTATTACGTTAAAATCAACGTAATGCATCTAAAACTGTGACATAACATGTCGTTTGCGGCTCTTTATTTTAAACGTTGTATATTCAATTATCGATCGTCTTTAGGCTTCTCAGCGAACCCTGGAAACCCCCGTAATCAAATTAAACTGACGATCGTACAGTAAGCTGTCAAAAGCTTGTTGCTTAAATCTGTGCAGCGCTACAGTAAAGTAATGAAGCAACGAGGTCGAAACAACGAGCTATAATTCTACGAACAGAGCGATAATTAAATGGGTTGTTAAACAGACATTTTGGGAGCACTTGCCATCTTGTTTTCGTTAACGTTAGTTCACTTGGACTGCAGTGTCGTCTGTCCTAGCTGGTGCGTGATTGCTGTTTCCTTCTGGGAAGCGGTTCATCCTTGATGATGAGGTAAGCAGGTGCACTTCTTAGCTAACAGTGTGGCTAACGTAGGCTAATAAACGTTAATGTTAATGTTCTTTATACCGTTAGCCCAATGACAGCGGTGTCTTTAGCTTGCTAGCTAAGTATTCGTGTGATTGACGTTAGCTAGCTAAAGTAGCCGAGGATGAGAATGCAAATCTAACTACGTGAACCATGCTAACGTTAGCTACCCCTCGAAGTACCAAACTACAAATAAGACGATAGTGTCAGTCAACGTTAACGTCAGTGACAGTCATTGTAACGTGGTATTGTAACGTTAGCCTATTTTCTGCTGCTTGCTAATTGAGAGACAACTGTATATAACATTACTGTAACGTGGTATGGGCGGGACATCCATATTCAGACCAGCGAAATTCACATTTACCCTTCCATGAAATATGGACAACAAACCTTCACAATTAATTTAAAGTATTTTCTAACGGCTTTAAACAGAATTACAATCGCGCAAGATGCCCTTAGTTGTGTTTAATCTGCCTCTAAGTGGTGCAATATCATGTGTGCATCTTCTCATTTTTAATTAACTGAATACGGCAGCATCTGTCCGCAATATTACCTACTGTTCAAACTGGAAAAAATGTATCACCAAGAATAATGCCATTCATAAAATACAATGTAAGCTATGCAACAGGACTCTCACCTTAATTTAGACAAATACCAAAAATAATGTTTAAATATCAGTACTAAAAAGTAGTGATGTGGCAGAGTTTTAAATGAACTGCTCTGGCTAAACAGCACACCATCATGTCATGAACTCAATATATTTTACTGTAAAAATAGTCTCTATTATACACAGCAACAATTGTGGTCAATTTTGAGAGTTTATCTTGTCAATCTTGGGATTTATCATGCTCGATTTCACATGAAACTCTTTTTGTGTGAGAAGTTACATATCAGAAGTCAGTATGCATGGGAAATAAATGAATTATGTATGCATTTTTGCTAAATCTAGGCAGACAATTTTGAATTAGGATTATTGGGTTATTATTAGAGATTATTGATTTAATGTGTGTGAAGGTGCTACACAAAAGTGTATTATGAAAAATTACCATATTTTGTATGGTGGGTAAGTTACATTGCATGATACTTTACATTTAACACTTGTTCTATTGCACACATTTTAGAAGTGTAATGATGGTACAACAGTAAATATGATGGTGCAGGACTCTATACACTTTATACAAAAGCTCTGATGTACTCTGGTATCAATATTGAAACCTGGCTTATTAAGCAGTTGTAATTACACAATTGAAATGGCAGACGTCCAAATAATGCAATTGATTTAGGCCTATTACAGAAATTGTACTTTGTAAAGTATGTTCAGGACACTCATTGATGAGCTACATGTTATATACATGGTCTAATTGGGGCAAAAGGTTTGTTCAGTGTTAGTAGATATATCATTTCTTGTGTTTATACTATAAGTGTTGAATTCAGTCACTTCTAACTAATAGAATTCATTTTATTTATCCTTTTATTCATAGATAAAGGATAAATGGTCAAATGCCAATAGTGTCTTGCTCCAAGCTGTGCACAAACAGTGCATCAGCTCCTGGTTTTCTATTGGCCAATATCTGACTGGGAGGATCTTCCTGGGGGCTGGCACGCAGGCAGGAAGGGGGGTGGCTGAAAATGCTTCAGCCAGAGTTGGACAGGCAATTTTTACTGTTGTGAAGAGAAAATCTTTGGTCACTGAATCGTAGGACAAAGAGGGGGTTAAAAGCGGTTGTTGCCGTCATTATATTACCAAGTTACCTGCTCAAAAGTTGGTCTCTAACCAAGATTCTCGGTTTGGGACAGAAGTTCTTTAGTGCTACATGAAGTGAGAGAGGTAGGTTTCCGTGCTCTGTTTCCTGACTTGCACCCAGAGGAATTTGCTGCAGTATGCTGTGGGATAGCATGCATTGAAGCTGAGCGGCTGCTATATATATATATATAGAAGATCTGGGTTAACTACAGCAGAGTTTATTCTAAATCTGTGCCTTTTGTGTCTTTGTACATTTGTAGACAATGTAACTTGCTCTCAGTGGAGAAACCTCTCAACTCTGGTAAATATTTATTCAGCTCTCAAGTTAACCACTTTTTCTGCCTTCTCAGCAACTTCCTGTGTGTTTTACCAGTTAATGGGCTGGTCTGGCTATACCGCCCTGTCTTTGACTCCCAACGTGACGTGTGTTTAAGCTTTGTCTTCCTTTTATTCTGTATGTGCTTTGGTGGGCCAAGAGTCAGCATATCTGACGGTAGCAATTTGGCACCAAGTGCCCCACAGTATTAGCAAGTAGAGAGTAACAGTGTGATGGAAAATAGGTTATAGTGAGCAGAGAGAGCGTACAGACTATGTGTGATAGATGAAAATCTAGTATGTGTGGAAGATGAAATCTAGTTTTAATTGACAGTCTGTTGTAGTGGATACTGATAAATAAAATGTATTACAAATGTAGCATAACATTCATCTTATGGTTCTATGGATTTAAGCTTTGGAAATGTTCATATAGGCCTGCTATTATTGATTGATTGATTGATTACCATGACACCACCCAGCTACACAGCCTGGGCCCAGACTAGCACAACTGGCTCTGTGTTTGTAACTTGCTTACGTTTTTATTGAAGAGGTACGGCCTTGAGAAATAAATTGTGGAATGTGCAGACATAATATGGCATCAACAACAACCATCACAACATTTCTGAAGTTTAGAATGGTCCGTCGAAATAATGAGCATCTGTACATTGTATTATCTGTTAACTAGCTACCATTAGCAACATTAGGCTGGCAAAAGATACATCTAGATGTTCATCTTGAGATGTGTGTGCACTGTGCAGACACAGGGCAGAAAGAAAGCAACATGACAGAGAGATCAACACATGATGAGGAGTTATTGTAGAGTAAACCACTAAATCACAAAAATAGTTAGTGGAAATGGTTCCGTTTACCAAGAGGGAAACATGCCTTCCCCTACAGAGTACATGCATAGTGTTATTGATCTAGTGATCTGGTCAGATCACTAATTTTGGTAGCAACAAACTATAATACTGCTGTATTTTGTTTTGTTTTGTGCAATACAAAAGCCCAAGTAGTTTACAGTGTCATAAAAGAGACAAAAGCATGAATGCTCACATTTGAGAAGTTGGAACCAGAGAATGACTGGAGCTGTGTTTAAGAAATGATTCAAACGATTAGTCTCTGCTAAAGAACAGATGACGGTCTCTAGTAAATAGAAGAAAGTACATGAGATGCTATCAGTGTTTATGGTAGCTCTAAATGTGCAAATTGTAGAGTAATGACACATAATTGTAATGTTTATTTGGATACAAATTCTGTAATATACATGTTTTTGTCTTTCAGATCCCCAGCTTGAAGTTGGTCCGTCTACAGACTCAATTAAGCACCCACACAGGATACCTCAGCTGCAAGTCCTCTGCTACCACTTTGCACAACGTCAGCGCCTAAGCCATAATATAAGAGGACAGAGATAATGACCTGAGAATGAATGAGAATTAAATTCCCCTCACTTGTCTGATATTTATGGGCACCATCATTTGTGGAATATACACTTGAATGTGTCACAGAAAAACATACATCTGCAGTTGTTTCTTTTTGATGGGTGATTTCTCAGTGATTGACCAGCCATCTGATCTTTCTGCTCCAGTTGATGGAGGACTCACCAGGTTGTTTTAAAAGAGGACTTTGCACATAGAGCCAACCTACAGTTTTTGGTGTATTAGGCACAATAAGATTGACTTAAAATAATTTATGAATGGCGTTGAACATGTCTTCAGTAAGAGACACAAAATGGCTAACTCTGGAAGTCTGTCGACAGTTTCAGCGAGGAAACTGTTCACGTAGTGATGAGGAATGCAAATTTGCTCATCCACCGAAGAGCTGCCAAGTTGACAATGGGAGAGTTGTTGCCTGCTTTGACTCCCTGAAGGTAAGAAATACTGCACACCCTCATATAAAGGTATATGTTTCATGAAATGAAACATTTACTTGTTACCGGTGTCCCTGAGGTAATGGTTTCTCTATTGTATTATACCAAATCAAAAATACAATTTTTACATTTATTTTTTTTATTTTTTTTTTTTTTTACATATTTTTGCTCTTCTAAAACGTTTTTGGGATTACTCGAAAGTGCTCTTGGGGTTCTATCTCCTTTCCCATCAAATACAGTTAAACATGCAGGTCTACCTAGCTAACCAATGATAACAACATGACATGAGTCGGGGTGTGAGTTTGGAAAAGCATTCCTGATATCATTCATAGTTATCTACACTGCGATGTTCTAACATGTACTGTATAGTATGCGATGAAAACAAATATTTCTTTCTACTCCTATTTCCTCTTCCTCCCCTGTAAGTGTTAATAATAGAGGAAGGAAATGATCCTTGATTACTACTGTCAGTTTAAAGTCTTAACCCCACCTAATGGTGAAATCCCCCCTCCCCCCATATTAAGCTGCCCCAACATCTGGTTTCATGTAGAAAGATGTCAAAACTATAGGTAATATGACACTTCCAAAAATAGAGCACCTCATCACTTATCTAATCTAGATAATAGAATATATTTCTGGCAGCCGGTTGGATTACATGAGACACCAAGACTGCCTTAATCCACTCTCACACATTCACTATCACCACACAATACAGCTTTGCCCCCAGGATTATTCACATGTTGAGTCATCGTCTTATCTCCTTACTGTAGGCAGTTTATACACAGCTTGTCTGGACAGGGCCTTCTCTGTGCCCCAGGGGTCAAGGGCTTGGACCGAAGGCTTACACTGGCTACCGTATTCCTTTTATCTTAAAACAACATTTATGGATTTGACCTGCATCAATTTTGCCGACAAAATATCAACATCAAGACATCACCATTTGAAAATATACATAAACTAAATTGTGGACTTCATTTTGGTGCATTTTCATAAATATAAACAGCAAACAATAGAACAATTGTACACAATAGAGATGTTAAATTCCTATTGGGACTAAGTGAGTAAATTAAAATAGATATCACGCCTAGTTTTATTTTACAATTACAATATTTTAGAAACCTAGAATTACCGTTTGTGTCAGCTAGCAGTTGTTGCAGTCATGTGATGATGTCGCAGTTCCTCTTCATGAATAGGCTTTTGTCCGAGGAGTCATCAAATGTCTGTTACTGACATGGCTTCTGGCATAATGTCAACTGGTACTAACTCAGTAGCTGGTACTCACCCTCAGCCTTTGTTTATGAAAAAAAAATAGAGCTAGCTGCCCAAATAGTACTTCCCAAACAAATGATGTTTTTCTCTTACTTGTCCACTGATTGCATTTTATTGACATGTGATTTGTGAATCAATAGAATAGATCAATTGCTTCTAACAGGGTTAACTATTACACAGAAGAATGTGCACATGCTTTGCTATTGTAACTAGTATCTCATGACATCCATTAATGCAGTTGAATGTCTTGTTGATATACAAACTTGAGCTGTTTCCTGTGGCTAGCTCCTCTCATATAGCTGAGAAGTAAGCATACCCATTCATCACTTAATGCAACTTCAGCTAGATACTGTCAAGACAGAGGAGCCTCAGCTTCCTCATCTTTCACCTCAGTTTAACCCTCCATAGCTGTGGCGCATGAGCCTCTATGCTACTGTATTACGCAAGGCATACTTTCATTTCATACTTTCAAGCTGTTTCAACTGTAAACTAGAAAGTTGTATAACAATTAAACATTAGACATTAAAAGAATACTTTCCAATAATACTGGATTTTTTCAGAGCTATATCCAGACTAATGACACTAAACAACACATTAAACCTACATGGATATTCACCATAAATAACATAAATCTCTTGGGAGAAATGCAAATGATGTGAAATTACTTCACTTGATTTGAATATGAAGGGCAGGGGAAGCTAACCTCTCATTAGGAAAATACAGATGTTTGATTGACAGAACTTGTATTGGTAGATTTATTTTAAAGTCCAAGAGGAGATAGTAATACTTAAGCTTAATAACCATACCAGACTGTTGAAATATAAAGCAAATCACCATTTGATTCCCTTTGGACCACTGTGCTCCTTACAGCTCTGTCTATAACATTTATATTGGCACATCATCTACATCCAAAGCTAACATTCAATGCCAATGTGGGAAATGGTGTTTCCTTTCTGTAGCAAGGAAGTACAGTTGTAGTGTAGATTGAGGTGATGGATAGTTGTGTAGAACACATCTGACTTTTATACTGGAGGAGGACCTTTGCATCTCATTTTAGACCAATAATTAAAGCCACTGTTTCAAAGAACAACTGTAAAATGTTATGATGAGGAACAATAACAATATTTATAGGAATATGTGATCTGTTTCTTTATGCCTTTTTTATTTTCTCTGAAAACAGGGCCGATGCTCAAGAGAAAACTGCAAGTATCTTCATCCACCTTCACACTTAAAAACCCAGTTAGAGATAAATGGGCGCAACAACCTCATCCAGCAAAAGACAGCAGCAGCTGTGCTTGCCCAACAGATGCAGCTCATGATCCCAGGACACAGCATGCAGCCTGTGGTAAGGTCCTCATTCAGTAGTTATTAAGAATGAACTTCTATGTGTTATGGTGCTTGTCTCACTTGTAATATGTAACATTTTCCCTCATAGCCAACATTTCATGTTACACAGGGACTGGGCACAAATACTGGTCTTAGTTATGGTTCATACATGACACCTTTGAGCCATGGAATGAGCCTCATCCCAACAGACAACCTCTCCAGCACCCAGGTTCTTGTTTCTGGGAGCCCCCCCGTCACGGTCCAGAGCTCCTCCTCCTCTTCTTCTTCTTCTTCTCCCTCACAGAAGCTGCAGCGTTCGGACAAACTAGAGGTATTCATGCATCACAAGGGGAGATTTAACATGAAAAAATGCATTAGTTCTGTGGGTTGACATAATCTGGCTACATGCTAAAATGCTGAATTCTTGTCACTGTCTTTATAATTGCTCCTCTCAGGTGTGCCGCGAGTTTCAGCGGGGAAACTGTGCAAGAGGGGAGACAGATTGCCGCTTCGCTCACCCCAGTGACAGCCCAATGATTGACACCACAGATAACACTGTCACTGTTTGCATGGACTACATCAAGAGCCGCTGCTCCAGGGAGAAGTGCAAGTATTTTCACCCGCCTGCACAATTGCAGGCCAAAATCAAATCCAGTCAACAGCAAGTCAATCACACAGCCGTCGCAGCCCAGGCTGCAGCCATGGTAAGAGAGAGTCTTATCCTTCTCACCAATGAAAAGTGTTTTTAGTTTGCACAAAAACACATTATCCTACCAATAATATGGTGGTTTTTAGTGTAATTGTGTTTGCCATGACATCACTGAATGTGGAGCGCTATACATTTATATACTATCATTTGTAATGGCACATTTAATTTAGTGGCATTAGTATATGCCCCTAAAATTTAATTGATGTCTAAGTGTTAAACAAAGCAGGAAAACAGCAATTTGAGTCATTGTTAAACCCCCTTCAGTTAAAACTGTAAGATAAAGGTCAGATTAGTGATTTCTATGATCAGGTGTTTTCAAAGTCTGATACTGTGCCCCCCTCAGACCAAATCAAGACAGTGCGCACCACCCACCACCCCACTGCTTGTAAACAGGAAGTACTACTCAACGTTAAAAGTATGCTGAATTAGCTATTAGTGGGTGTGTACCCATATACAGACAACATTTACTGGATTATTTTTTACTGAAGAAAACTGAAAAACGGGATGATTTTCAGACACTTCTCTTGAGTTCTAATGAGCATCTTTTTCTATGTTGTTGTTGACCAAGTCATGACTCAGACAAGGAGTGCCTTTTTTGTCTCAAATTGTGAGCAAAATCAGCAGGCCAAACTACAATAACTTCCTGTTGTTTATAGAACACAGCCCCGCCAACACACACACACACACACACACACACACACACACACACACAAACACTAACTCTCCCACGCACCCCTGGGGCGGCACACATCAGAGTTTGAAAACTTCTGTCTTAGACTTTGTAATTTAAATTAAAGGGATTTTTAGTCATAAATAGAAAATCTGCTCTTTGTCTGTTTCTTTTCTGATAATTAAATACATATGCCTGTTTTTAATGCTGTTTACAAATGCCACAGACATAAACAGACCTGTCATGACATCAGAAAACATTACAAAGAAGGATAAGATGAGATTAGAATCATGGTAGTTGTTGTCAAGGGTTAGTCCTTGTATTAGAATGCCTGTCAATCAAATTGAGAGCAATAGCAGGTTCCATCTTGCATTTTGATTTTTTTATCACTATATAACAACTATGCTTTTTGCTGACATTATAAGGCTTGTGCCTTTAAACAGGCCCAATCAAAAGATGTATATTTTCTGTTAGCACATGCACCAGACACCCCATAGACAGAACCGGTGCTAAATTACAGTTAACTGAGAAATGGCATTTTAAACAGTTTTATTATGTGCTATACAGTATGAATCATTATAATGGCTAAGCTTTGTAATAACTGCCTGCATGGAAAAGTGCACAAAAGAGCAAAGTCATCTGTTACGTACTCTGGACCAACTTGACAGTTCCACTTCATAATTTCTGCCATTTCCTTTTCCAATTCTTGCATCTAAAAACGTTTCTTGGTTTAGTTTCAGTTTTAACATTAACTTACTTTAGTTAAGTTTATTTTAACATAATGCATGTTCAGGTCTTTCACTTGCCAAAGCCTATGCCACCTGGCTTCAGTAAAATGTGCTTCCTTACCCTCCATAGACCATCCACATCACTTTTCATTTACATCATTTTTAATGGTTACTTAACATTTACATAATATTTTTGTTTAATGAAATGTAGGTTGTATTTTAAGCTCACAGAAGCAATTATGTTTTGCTGTGTACGGTACAAGTAGAGGAGGCAACTGACATTCCACCAAAAGCGAGTGTGAATGTAGTAAATGGAGCTCCACATTCTGTGTTTTATGACATTGCATACATAGTTATTTCAACTGTTTATTTGTGTATGTCATAAAACCAAGTCGTTTTTCATTTAACAATAAAATGTTCAGTGCTTGATGTGCATAACATTGTTATCCCTTCCTAAGACCACTGTGCATAGTACCACTGATTGCATCATGGTAGTGGTAGTGTTTTGATTACAATTAACAAACTCGGATCGAGTAATGTTATAGTGATCAATATACAGTGTAAAAAAATACAAGATTGTGGCCTATCATTGTAAATCTTTGTTGCCAAAGCTATTGATTGACTACATGTTGACCTACTAATGAAGGAGTCTTTAGTTAGTGTGTCCTTTAATCAGTTATTTTGGTTACTGTGCATGCATATTGTGTTTTATGTGGTATACTACATTCAGATTATTTTGTTTTTGTTTTCCCCTTCTCACCTTTCCACAATGCTGTCCCCCATGACGCACCTCTGCTTGCTGTTACCTGTATGTTAAACGCTTGAATCCCATTGGCCCACTGCCATCATGTGCTCGCTGCCTGCTATTAAAAGACTCAGTCGACTGCCAAAGCAATGAAGCGATCCCTCGAGGCAACTGTAGACCTGGTATTTTCACCTTTTGCTTGGGTTGTAGCTATTAATTGTACTGTAACAACTTTTCATTTTTGTCATTGTGGTTTAAAGCTTCTTCAAGTCTCACATAGTCTTTGTGTACACAGTCATCATCAGTAGCTTTAAGTGCTTAATTTGAAAGATGTTTTAAACATTTTGGTTATTCCATTCATATTTGAATCCTAAAACATGCTTGATTTTTCCACTATGTGAAAACAGTCACCTTTATTGTGTAGTCGTGTTTGCCGTTTTTCCATATTTTTGTAAACAAATACTAAATATTAAGTGTAAAAAGCGTAGCTGAACAGAGAGAAGAGAAGGTTTTGGTGTGTCATGTCTCCTCTTGTTTCCTTTCAGGGCTATCCCTACAGTGTACCCCTACCAAAGAGACCAGCTTTTGAGAAGAGCAACTGGGCCAGCTCTCTCCTCAGCCCTAGTTTTTTGCACTACCAACAGGCTCTAGCCAACTCACAGCTGCAGCAGCCCACTGCTGCATTTTATCCCACAGGTGAGCTTCTAAACGAGATGTGGATTTAAAGCTAAAGTGGGGAATTTCATACACTTTTCCATTTCATGTGTGTCTGAATTGTTTTGTTTCTGGGGTTAGATACACACTTTTGTTGTCACTTGACTTAAGAACTGAGATGTAGTATATTTTGCTTTACTTTAATCTACATATCTGTTAAGTCTTTACTGTCTAAAGACCAAGGGTCTTATTTGTGTATGCTTACTACACTAAAGATGTCACATGTGGGCTCATGCCAGTGTTGAACATTTCTCTTTCCATTTTATAATCACACAGGTTCTTTCTTCTGCATGGCTCCCGCTAACAGCATGGGTAAGTCCCTTCCTTATTCTTTTATAAACTATGTGTCATATCAATGGAGAACAAAAGTGAAGCTTTCATCTGGCTTTTTTGTTATTCCAGCACAGGAAAGCAAACCGTTGAGTCTTGATCAATCAGGCCCCACATTAAAACCACATCATAAAATGATCCGAAAGGATAATTGTATTGTTTTTTTCTGTCCATATTTGAGCTTTTCTTGTATATATTGTGTGTTTGTTTTGATAATCAAGTCTTGTAATATATAAATAATCCTTTCTCAAACATCAATTCAGGTAGTCAAACAGAATATACTAATTTAAGCAATTTGAGGGATTTTGTCTGTAGAAGTACCACACACCATGGATTAGGAAATTTGATCAGCATCCCTTAGATTCACTTGTTTTTTTATACTCTTAAATGTTTTACATTATTAAAACTGAAATATCTTAAAAAAACAAAAAAACTTTGATCATATTTGGTGGTACATGCCGCCTCTTTTGGGATGTCAAATTATGGACAGATTTCCTAATTGTATCTCTTATCAGCTCTCCTTTTATGTTCTCCCCTGCTGTCTCGCTTTGCTGTGTGATCACATGCCATCTGCTGGTCTAACCCAATGATGGCTTGCTGCTAATGTCATATTGTATTTGCCTGGCAAGAGATAGAAAAACATTGCTATGGTTACCATAATGCTCCACCTCCCTTTTCATTGCTTTCATGGTTCCCTTCCTGAAAAAGTCCCCATGATGTACAGTGCTACGCCTGCTACTGTCTCTGCAGCAACTACTCCCGCCACAAGTGTCCCCTACGCAGCAACAGCACCAGCCAATCAGGTTTGCTCCTTTTTAAAGCTTTCTGTCATAAATCCTTGAGCTCTGAATAAGTGCTTCATCTTTATATCAGGGGAGTTGCTTCATCAGCATAGCATTGTCCTGCTTGCGTTGCCTGTCATTAAGCTTTATCTACCTGTAGACCTTTAGTTGAACTAGGCCGCATCTCACCCCTTTCCCTGATGACAGACATCATTTATTTAGAGGTCTTCCATCTGCAAATAGTGGTGTTGCATATATTCTTTATTGCATGTTTTTTGCTTTGTTCCATGTCAGTGTCTATTTCACTACTCAATACGCAGTTTAAAATGTTCTCTACAATAAAAGCTTAGGTACTTGCCATACTGGTTGTAATAATATGTTAATAATTGCATTCATTGTATTATTATCATTTGTGAAAATATGCTGCCCTAATTGGGGTTTCATTTTTATGTGTGAAACTGTAATGAGACATCTTTCAGGAGTAGAGATGTTAAGCTGTGTGTGAGTATGTGTAGCATGCTACAGCTGATAGACAACAGCTACTGTAGTGTACACTGCCAAAAAAAAGTTAAAAAATTCAGAATTTCTGTTCCGCGTGTGCAAGTAGTAGACAATATTAGACAGGTTTGGGTCACAGGGCATACTGAACCAATGTTGCATACCAACCGTCCTGTACCGAAATGGTTTTGGACGAATACATGTACAGATACAGCTATACTACTCACCTTATGCCTTAAACTCTCTCTGAATGACTTGCTCTGACCAGTGTCAAATCGCCAAAATAAAAACACTTTAACTTTTTTTTCTAAATTTAAACTTCATGAGACATTATATTTTGGTCATTTTAGCCTCACAGACTAAAACATTTGACGTTTTGATGGCTGGAGATTGTAGAGGAGTCAATGTAAAATATTTGAAAAAAACAATATTAATTACTTTGTTAACCGTCTTCCTTTCTTAGTTCAGACATTTGTTCCACATGTGTAGTGTCATATGCACAAATATAAAACATCTTTACAAATGCATGTGCAGCTGAGCATTACACAACACTGTAGATTGCAGTGAAGTTACACAATAGGCAGAGTTCTGGGGAAATGTGTATAAAAGTATGTATAATATACTTGTGCAATATATTCTATTTTATGTAATGGTACAGCTATGAAAACTGTCATAAGTTGTGGCAAGTTTTTTTTTTTATAAAGTTAAAGACCTAAGGGGAAATTACAACCAATATCAAGATTTTAAGGGGTTTAAGGTAGTTGTTTCATTTCATTTTATCAATTGTATATCCATCACAATGATCATTCTTCATGAGCACTTTTGTCATGTAACAAAAACATGTCTGCAAACACTAAGTGACTGTCTCTTGTCCCTGAAACAGATCATCCTCAAGTAACCACCAGAAACAGAAGTCCGTGCCATGTTGCTGCTGTTAAAGACGCCAAACAGCTGCTCTGTAAATATTCTGTTAACACCACACACTATCTACAACAATCTCCATGCTGATAACCTCACTGAAGAAAAGGTTGTAGACATTACTTTGATCTCTCATTATAAATTACATAGCTCAATTACTAGGATTATACTGCGTTAGATAAGTGTCACAGAAGATTATTGTATGCACGCACCTTTGCACCTGCATTAACATGCATCCTCAGTAGTGTGCATAATATCCTGGTTTCTATTTCCTAATCCAATTCTGACAGAGGTCAGAGGTGCATTTAGCCTCTTAATCAGCTGAAATGCAATGTGTCTCCAGTTCACATATAGGAGCCTCAAAAGGAAAATAAGTTTTCTGAACAAATCCAACCAGGAAACACATGGAAATCAAACAAAAACAGGCAGTGCAGGTACAGTAGTAACACCTAATATTAACTGATATTGAAACATGCTGAAATGTTGTTCACTGACAGTTTAAAAGTATGTAAATAGTACAAGAGGATGGGATGAGCATGACAGATCTAATCTGAAAACAATACATGTTAAGACCAGGTGTAAAGGGGTCCTATATTGTTTAAATTGTATCCTCAACATATTGAGCAACAAATTATTTTTCCTTTCTTGAATATGTTATGTAAACTAAAATGTTTTTTCACATTAATGATTGTTTATCTAGTGCCAGCTTTAATTATTTCAAACAAACTAGTAAAACACACTTATTTTAACTTTGAACTTTGAATTCTACATTGTAAAAATTACGAAAGTTTCCTTTAAATGTTCTGAGGGTAGATCATCTATATATATTGTATAACCTGTCATCCCCAGAGAACAGGATCAGTGCTCCACCTCCTGGTGTGCCTTTGCATTGCATATACAGAATGTTTGCTGCAGATACTTTTTTCTTGAAGGCAGTGAGTGAAGCAACAATGATTCAAACATTTAGGTTTTACCCTCTTTATTATAAATTTAAAAGAAATCCCAAATATTTGGGTTATTGGTCACAGTGATGGTTGACTTGCTGATGTATCTGGAAGTGGTTTTCACTGGAGCCAGTTTCACAAAGATATACTTTGACTATGGCTTAGGTCAAACTAATCAGTCAGTTTTCAGATGTTTGAATGAATATGCTGCACAAAGATGTCTAGTTCTTAAGTATCTTAAGTAGGACTAATGGCTGACCACGTAACCACAGGAATCCGCTTAGCAGAAAATGTTCTGATTCAAAAGTTATAAGGACATTGTACTGGGAAGATTCCCCTTCTCATTTCTCGCTCCGCCATATTGTTAGAAACCGATAAATTATGAGTCATGTTCTCCTCCTTTTTGTAGATTGGTGACACTGCTCAGCAGGTGTCACTGATTGTTACCATGGAAACACTGGTCAACAGGTGTCACTGATAGTTAATATGGAATTATCTTAGTTCTAAATTTGGCTGCTGGTAGGGTCACTCACGTTTTCGGCTTAACATAAGTCTATCTTTATTTTTGTAAGACTGTCTAACTTGCATCAACGAAATCTATGTGCAAAATCAGAACGGGCCTTACATTACAGACCAGTCTAAAATATCTTTATGAAACCAGCTCCTGGTTCAACATGAACATTTAGCAAACCATGTTTTTAATAAGAGCCTCCACAGCCATTGACTCAGTAAAGGGTGTTAGAATTACTACCACTCAAATTCAAACTGAAGTCCCTGTAATCCCATCAGGGATAAATTGAGTAGTGTGTGAACTGTCAGTCTTAATGTTACAGTCAGTTGTCAGTACTGTATTATTTGAATGTTACAAGTGCCTAAAGAATTGTGCAGATGAGGATATCCCTGCATATTTAAAAGGCTTTGTGTGAAAAATCACTCGATTAAATCTACTCTACTTAAGTCACATTTAGAGAGAAATGTTTTGCAATGCTACGTTAGTGCATTAAGTCTTTCAATTAATTTTCACAGAGGAAATTTGTGTGAGTGTACTATGTATAAGAGTTGATATCAAGCTTAATTTCATGTGTTTCAATTTTAAGATGATTAATGTATGACAATTGTTTCCAAATTAGTTTCATGCACAGTACAATACTTTTAAGGAGGTAGATGTTTGGTGAAGTTTTAGTCGTGTATGCTTGATACCACATTATGCAATTACCCGTCTTTTGTTTGAAACTGACAGCAGACAGAGTGGGTATTGTGTCTGGTTAAGTAAAAAACAAAACAGATGTTAAAAACAGTTTTCACTCATATATGTAACATTCTCTTCAATAATTTTCATGTAAGTTTTAGTTCCTTGTTTTGCAAACAGCTTGTGCAAATATCAATATTTGATATAAGTTTTTGTTTTTTATGAAAATGTGTGTGTACAATTATGTGTGATTAACTCTGACAATCCACCAAGAGATACTTCATTTGTTCACATTTTCTTTTTCATTTGTTATGAAAAGTTTGACACATTATTGGTTGGAATATAAGGAGTATATTTAGAGTATACTACTGCATATTTTACTAGTTTAACATTAGAAAAGAAGGCTTTTAAACTGTATTCTCTTCTATTTTATGATGAATGTAATTTATTAAACTGACTTTAGCTCTGCTGGAGGTTCCTCAAAGGGCCTTGATCTGTTGTATTAGCCTATGATAAGCCGTCTTGTGTCAAGGGTTTAAATGTTGGAGCAAAAAAAAAGCTTAAAACATTTCATCCCTGTCACTGCCTTGTCACCTGTGAGGGACAACAAACCTTTGTATGAGCAAGGCAATAGAATTGCTTTTAATGTACAAAAGTGCATTGTACAGGCCACATTTTATGAAAAGTAACTTTCATAATAGTGTAATAATAGTTTGTCATTTAATTGTTTTGATGTGTTGCTGAGGCAATCTGAAGTTGCAGTGATTAAAAACTGTATTTTTGTAGGGGATGCTTTTGTTTTTCCTCCTCACAATAACACATTAGATTGTACTGTCAGATATTTCACTTTATTATGCCATGGTGAAACACTGTAAGTGATCCAATGCATGAGAATATATTTTGAAATGTAAATTTTGTGTTTTATATGGTTTTCACTGCATGTTAACATCTTGCAGCAAACATATAATCCACCCTCAGAGAATCTGCAGTCAGGGGGTCAGCAGTTGATGGTTCAGCGGCTGTTTGAACCTTCATTTTCTTTTCATATGTTTGCTTTTCAAGTTTAGGTTGTAATTAGATATATGACATGTGTTCCCTTATTTATTTTACCTGCAAATAAAAAGGCATATAGCCAAATGTTTGTTTTACACCTTTTGGCAAAAAGCTTGAATGTCATGGATACACCCACACATGGAGGTTGTTTGAGATTTGGGTCACCCAGTCAAAAAGATGTGGACAGTAAGAATGTTTGGTCTGACTGACTAAAGCACTTTCTCAACCGTCAGACTGAGAGGACATGCTTTTTGTAAACTTTGCCTTATCTTTAATCTATTCCTAAGTTTGTATTTGTTCAGTAACTAAGAATTTCATTTTGTCTAATAAATAAAACTCATTTCACTGAATTTTTTCGTTGAAATTATTGCTACATGAGTTTTGAGTTTGAAGCCAAAATGACAGTTTGTAAATTAAACCCAAAAACCGTTCTGATAGGACTGGCTAAATTGCTTGTTAAATGATATCACAGATCGAAATATGCGAATACCATTTGATTCCATCCTGGCCTGAATATAAACTGCCCCTCCTTTCTTTTTAAACTTACTTGTGAACATTATTTTATTTGTGCATAATTAAACATTTCATGTGGCTAGTTTTGTTCCTGTAAATTCAAAATTGTGTAAAATCTAATATTGCAAATAAATAAACGTCAAGTAAATGCCGTGCTGTGAGCTCTGTTTGATTTTCCACTGTGCATTTATTTTTACATAATTTTAATACCAGTCATATAAAGACCCTAAAATTAAAGGTTTGCACATTTTGTTGATTCTGGTTTTTAGTGGATAGACAATTAAAATGTATTAGAGAAACCCTTAAATAGAAAATCAGCAATATGTTTTTAAGACTTGTTCCATAAAGTGGAAGTTTTATGTATTTTTAAGTGACTGTCTCCTGAAATTGAATTTTGGGCAAAGCATCTTATATAGCACATTTTAAACAGCCCATTCAAAGTGCTATAAAAAAAAACAGAATAAAATAAATTAGGATAAACTAAAATGAGATTTTAAAAATGTGATTTAATGAAATAAAATGACAAATAGAATAGACCAGAAATACAGTTACAGTGCAGCTACATTTAATGATTTTCCATTCAGCAAATAGGTGTAATGTCTTGGTAATGCAGCCTGCAGTGGTACCGATCACTCAATAATAAATAATTCAATCTCTTGACTTTATGGTTTGGTAGCTTTTATACATTCTTAAATTTGGACAGCAGCAACAAAATGCAGCGTTACCATAGCAACAGCATCCAGTGCATTTTCCTCCTCCTGGATACACATCCTCGAGCCGCCCCTGTGATTGGTCGAGCTCTCTTTGGATGTCACTGGGGCAACCGAATGATGGAAAATTTAACACATGAACGGAAATGCAACCGTTGAATGTGACTGGCTCCCTCCGAGCGGCTCCCATTCAGGCACAAGCATACAGTCGATGGGCACAAGTGAGGTTTACAGAGAGCGGAGGCTGGCCGTTGGACCGCTCGCACATCCGTCTGAGGAGGGAGGGTCCGTAATTCTTTTTTTTCCCCTGCCTCGGTACGGGAGCCGAGCGGGGACCAGCTGGTTACGCAGCGGCCGTGGGTCTCCACCCGAGAGTATGGCGGCTGGGATTGCACAGGAAAGCGAGGGTGAAGCAGAGACATGCCAGAGATGGTGAAAAAGAAACAAAGAGACGCAAGTTCTTTAATTACGTGTAGAAATAGTTTAGTTGGTGCTGTTTTCCTGAGGCTGCATCCGGCTTGAAAAACTGCGCCTGCAGTTCATTGTAGGGGCTAAGCCAGCGTTTTACTAGTGTCCTCGGTGGAGCAAGTTTGTTTCTGATGCAGACAGAGGGGTGAGCTAAGCAGATGAAAACCCGCAGGCTCCACATCATCGGGCGATATTTTCTTCCTCCCAGGGCACATTTTTGGACAATTACAGTCATCGGATGCCCGTATAGCTGTCAGTGTCTGGCCTGCATGGGGGGATTTCTACAATGAAATCCATCTTTGGGCACCGAGTCTTTGTGCTCTGCCATAGCTGAGCAGCGGCGAGCAAGACTGTATTATTGACAACCCGTTCAAAATGGGACACGAATGGTGAATGTAATTCGTGCGGGAACATTTTGAGTTCATTTCAATGACGCGCGGAGATTTGATAACGTTACCTTACGACTTGATTTAATCCACGATGCGCGAGTATAAAGTGGTGGTCCTGGGCAGCGGTGGGGTCGGGAAATCCGCCCTCACTGTGCAGTTTGTTACCGGGACGTTCATTGAGAAGTACGACCCAACTATTGAGGATTTTTACCGCAAGGAGATCGAGGTGGACTCCTCACCCTCGGTGCTGGAGATCCTTGACACCGCTGGTACCGAGCAGTTCGCTTCCATGCGGGACCTTTACATCAAAAACGGTCAAGGATTCATTCTGGTCTATAGCCTTGTCAACCAGCAAAGCTTCCAGGACATCAAGCCGATGAGGGATCAGATCATAAGAGTGAAAAGGTGGGTGAAATGATGCACAGGAAAATAATAATGTCCAAATTGTTAATATTGGATATTATTCTTAACACATAGGGCTGGCCTATCAGGCTCTGTAGTTTCAGGGTGGGCCTAGGCCTGGTCTGAGAACTGTGCTTGAATGGAGATGCTGTGCATCTTCAGGGCAGACTACAGAGCAATACAACATGCCTGTTCTATTTTGGTGCTTGTAGGTAGGCAAATGCCCTTGCACTGCAGACCCAGCAGCTCTAAAAGTAATCATTAGTGATCTCTAAGAATAGCCTCATCTCCTCAGTGTTTCTGCAGACTTTGCAATGTTTCCATACATTTGCATCCTAGGAATGACAGTACCGTGCAGGGAAACAGTGCTGATCCACTCAGTCCATCAGCACTGAGAGGTCCAGCCAGTCCTCCAGTCGTAACATGCTAGACACTGTCTGTGATCTGCCAAGCTGCTGCCCACTGTGCCGGATGCTGCAACCACTGTGAAACACCCAGCTGGGGATACCCAGGATTCAGTACAACAGAGGCTCTGCAGAGAGCTTCAAGAAAGCACCACTCAAAAATTCTGTATGGGTTGGGGTGAACACACTAACGTGCAGAGGAGAAGAAGCCATGTTTTTAATTAACAAGCTGCACAAGCTCTTTACGAAGAGCTGCACAATTGAAAGCATGAAATCGCCTGATGTCTGAGTGCTGTAACACAGATGATCCAGATATATGAGGTCACCAGAGTAAGCTGATTGATACACAGAAGAGGTTAGCTGAAGCTGTGTGGTTGGGCTATCATGTCATTGGTGTTTCTTAACTCAACTCACTGTGAAGACCCACTGTGCTGTACATTCACCTCGTGACATGACAAAATGTTAAATATCCCAGAGAGAGCCTAAATAGACTATGTCATAGATGCTACTGGTTAAATCATTGGTGGCAGTACTCACTGGGTTGTGACTGCGTGCAGTTCATCAGTCATTGCAGGTGTCAGTGGATGTGTTACAGTCAATGTAGCAAGTCCAGTGGGCTCCAGAGAAAGGAGTCTGTTCTAATGAATATTCATATTTAAAGCAGTGCAGCTTAAAGCCCATACTGTTTACTGATACAGCTAATTACTTACAATAATGCTCGGCACAAGGTCAGTGCAGTCATGCCAGGCTTTAGTTTTGTCTTCCTATCTCTGTTGTGACAATTTATTTTCCATTTTATTTTTAAGTGTCCTTTAGTCTTTGTCACATTATTGGATTTAGGCTTTTTTTAAATGCACCTTATAAACAATCCTATAAATCTGTGGCATTGGATGAAAAAATTAGGTCAACATGTTTCCCCCATATGAGTTGAGAATGAGGAGAGGTATGTTCAGTCTACTGTGTGTGTGTGTGTGTGTGTGTGTGTGTGTGTGTGTGTGTGTGTGTGTGTGTGTGTGTGTGTGTGTGTGTGTGTGTGTGTGTGTGTGTGTGTGTGTGTGTGTGTGTGTGTGTGTGTTCAGACAGCAGATGTAGCCAGGCCGTTATGTGATTTCACACTTAACACCGAGTCTAGTGCTGCTCTCTAATGTCACAGAATAATTTATTTTCTGTAGCGAAAACATCACACACTTCACTTCACATGCTACTCCTAGTTCATTTCAGAGTCTTATGCTTCATGTGGGCTTAGACGGTTAAAACTTTAGATTGTTTGAAACAGTGGAGTTATGGGTAGTTTAATTGGCTACTTTAATTCAATATCATGTATGCAGCTCTTCAGAGTTTGTTGTGAATGAAAGTGTGCATATTTTCTTTGGTTATTCACAAAATGTCTCTTAATTTATTAAAAAGAAGAGATGAATCAAAGGATATCTCAGAGACCTCCTCAGCATCTTCCTTCTAGCCTTGCAACAACAACAACATCCATTTCATAGAAAGATAATGTTTAAGATCACAAAAGGTTTGCACAACTCAGCTGGGTGTTATAGATGAGGTCTGAACAAACTAAAGCTGTTTGCTTGCATCTTTTTCTGTTGACAGCAGTTATATAAGGTGACTTGTGCTCTTGAGGGTGTAAATATATGTAGTAAACTTAACACATATCTACAACAATACAAACAAAGATCTTGCGTTTTATTTTTCAGTTAAAATAATTTCATTTCAAGTGATTGAAAATTTGGCACATATGTATGGCAACATAGCTCCGATACCCATCAAAGATAAAAACAAGAACCACATACTGTATTCATTTCACATTTGACCATCCATAATCACAAGTGTCAGTGTTTCTCTTGTTGCTGAAGGTAAGAATGATACAAAATAAATCACAAATGATCTTGTGATTATATTTGCAAATTGAACTTTTAACCTATTGTGAAACATTGTTAGACATTTGCAGTGCTTCTAGACAATCCAGACAATAGATTATGATGCAATGCAGTATCAAGACATGTTATGATTTAGGTAACAGGTGAATAGCTTGCTTTCTTTCCTGAATCCTGACTGAAAAAACCTCCTTATAGCTCTCTTAAAACCCAAAGGTGAAATGCAACAAGTTCAGGCATGTTCCGTGAGACTGGTTGAAGGGCATTGTGGGAAATGTAGGACATCAGTAAATGCAATAGGAGAGGACTAGACAGGTTGAGACATCAAAAAGAACGGAGATATCAAAAAATAGACATCAAAAGGTGCACTGAGTCTGACTGATGAGAGAAAATCATGATAACATCAGTAAAAGGGTGGGATTTCCTCAAGCTGATTTGTTGACTAAACCATTAGAAAAATAATCCACAAATATTTGGAGAATCAATAAGTAGTTTCAATCATATATAAAGCAAAAATAGTTTTTAAAAAAACACTAACATTTTTCAGGTTCCAGCCAGAGGGAGGATTAGCTGCTTCTCTTTGTCGTATCATGGTAAACTGAATACCTTACACCTTGGGTTGGGAAGTTGTGGTTGGCTTTTTTCACCATTAGACCGATCGATTAATCAATAAAATATTCAGTAGATGAATCGATAATGAAAATCTAGCAGCCCTAGAATTTTCTTTCAACATTGAGTGAGGTATTGTTTAAATGTAGCAAGTAGAACTTGGACCACAGCTGCAGCAGTACAGGTGTCAGCTGTCTGATTTTGGTAAACTATTGGATTTAGGAAATTTGTTATGCTAACCTCAGCTTTTGGATTATTCCTGCACATACACTGTTGTCACTGGTGACCCGTCACGATCATATTGGCGTTCGCTCAGGTCAGAGGTGCTGCTGTGCGTCGCTCTTACTCTGAACCCTGTCATCATCTATCAGTGCCTGCTGTAAGTGGCTTTAGCATAGAGGCCATGGGTGCACATGAATACACCGAGACCTACCTGCGTCCGCTGGGGACCTCATCACTCCTCACTTCAGCTGCAGTTAACTATACACCAGGGATATTTGGTGATTGGTGACTTAACAGAGCATTTAAATAGCAGTGACATGGTCCGAGGATAGTGAAGAAGAAAGAGGTGAAATAGGGTACTGTAATAAACTACTGCATGTACTTTCAGCATTGTACAAAACTGGAGTTATCATTCCAAGACATGTTCATATGCCAACTGGTTAGAAGGATCAATAAATGGAGGAGCAGCAGTCTCCCAACTATCCCAGAAAGATCCTCTTTCATCTCTGTCTGTTGTAAAAACTGGGCAAAAATAAAACTGAGCTAAAGTTCAGTGATTACTTAAAAGTTGACTTGGCTTTCAAAAGTATCTGTTGAAGGCCGTACACAGTGGGGTTTTTTTGTGTTAAATATCCAACAAGTTGTTTCTGCTCTGTTTTGGGACTCACCACTTCAGAGAGGGTGGCACTAGTTAGAGCAAATTATAGAAGAAGAAACCCACATTAACTTACCCCAACAAACAGCAGGTAACATTTTTAGCCAATCTAGTGGCATGGCTTTAGGGTTGGTTGTTCCACCACTTTGGTCCAGACAGAAATATCTCAGCAACTATTGGATGGAGTGTGCTAAGATTTTGTAGCATTTACTGTAGCTCAAAGCACGGATGTGTCTAAGCCTCACAGAGCTGCTAGCATGGCTATAGACGAGTGTTAAGGGTTAGCTTACTAATTAGCGATAGCATGTACATTTTAGCAAGAAAGCACTAGCTGTAACCAATGTTACTCACCTGATACGATCGTTTTGGAAATAAAATGCACTGCTTCTTTGTCAGTGAAGAGGGTTAAGCCAATGCCCAACTCCAATTATTTCAAGTTATAATTGCAATCTAGGTGAATTGAACAGCTGGGAAGTAAGTCAGGTTTATCATCCAGTCGCACAAAATTGAAGCATCCCCAGTAAACATAAAAGGCTTTTTATTTTTTTATCTCTTTTGCTCGGAAAACCTGCCTGTTTCAATGTATTAGATTGGCATTTTAAAAGGGATACTCCAGCAATTTATTATTGTTCTGTCATAAAGAGACATTTAAAAAAGAATGGTTCAAAGTTTAAATAAAAGAAACCCTGACTTTTAGCCCCTAGAATGGGTAATCCCTGAAAAAAACCCTGGATCCTTCACTGCTGTTTTAACATGCTGAATGGTTGAATGCCCCATCAACAAACGTGTGTCTTTAAACTTACAAAACATATTTATACTCACGGCATATATCTCACTGATTCTACAAACTGAACATTTATCTCATTAAGTACAGTTCTTTACCACAAAGCTTCTCACAGAGGGTAAGGATGATGTCAAACTGTGCACTGCACTTAAACAGTGTTAGCTCATTAGTAACAAAATACCATTGAACTATTCTTTTAGAAGCCTATTAAAAATTGAATTGTATTTTTGCTGTTGCGATGGATAATCACAGAGAAAAAACAACTACAAGCAATTATGAAAACAGCCAGCCAACAAGCTGTCAAGGCAAAAGTGGTTTATAGCATTTTGTTGTTAAGTCATACAGTGAGTGCATATTAAAAAAAATCCTCATAAAATTTTCTGAAGAGTCAAAACAGTCAGATAATAACATCTTCAGTTGTATGTGTCCTAATCCAACTATGCAATGTTTGGAAATGTACCTCTACATGCTAAAGTAAGTTGTCCATCAGCAAGTATTAACAACAAATTGACACATTGCGCTGTAAATTAGTGATTTCTAAAGCTGCACATAGAGATCTTTCTGACATTATGCTGAAAGTGTCGACACTGGAATAATATCCTCAGTGTAATGTATAATTTTCAGACTTATAAATGAGTCACTAAACTATTCAAAGCGTATTTGTTACCAATATTTTATGGAAACGCAATACAAAAAAGTCAATTTCTAAAGCAGGGACACTTTGCTTTTCAGATTGTAGGTCTTTTACCTTGTACAGTGAGAGGAGGAATTTGTCTCAGACGGTATAACTACTGCAGGGAGATAGCAGTGTGCCGTATTATCGCTGTGATACATCAGATCCAAGGATGAGTAGCCTGTACAGTCTGTCAAGTACACTACTCGTTTATCTTCCCCAATTTGACATGTCTTGGCCAGTTTCTCCATCATCAGTGAATTGCATCAACTTTTTGAAGGAAACTGGAAGCAGAGAATTTGTTTTCGCAACCTTGGGAGAAGAAACTTTAAGTAGTATCCCTGAATTCCCTTTTATTCTTTTGAAAAAGAAGAAAATTTCATGCAAAATGAATGTGCTTGTCATGGCGTGTTTACCAAAGATTCTCTAGAGATCTATTCCTGAAGAAATCTCTCTTTGCCCTTATGCTGTGCCTGGAGAAAGGAGCATACTGCTGCTCTCTGACTCAGCTGCTGTCTACTGACTAAACTGACCCTCCACAAAAGGGCCGTTCGGAGGAGGCCCAACACGCACCTTGTTTCCTCTCTCATCCTGGCAGCGTTGGCCAGAGTCAAACCCAGAGACTCTTGGGCTGCTGGGTTTCAGCGGCCCAAGTCAGTTCCGTCCGCGAGCCCTATATGGGTTGATGCATCATGCATTATAGATAAGGTGTGTCTGGGGGAGCTCGAATGGGTGTCAGACAGCTCGAGTGCGGGGCGCCGTCAAGCTCACAAGCTGAAGGCTAAAGCATGACATGTTGTTTGTGCTGTGTCACAACACAAACAACAATCAGTTATTCATTTGTCTTTTGAGGCTTGTGTCTAAACCATATAAACCACTCTGTATGTGTTTTGTGTTACGGACAAGCCTTGCTTCCTTGGCCGACACCCTTCATGTTAAGGCCCTGGGAGCCACGGTATCCGTGGCAGCCGCTGTCTCACACCTCCTGGGACTGCCGATTTCCTCCTCTGTTATTATGACTATATATAGACCCGCTCCTTTGGTACCAGATGTCTTTGTGCTGCACTTGTGTTATGATGAGGCCTATATAAGCTACATAGCTTGCATAGGGCTGACCAAGTCAAGTCCTCCATTATGGAAAAAAACAGCACACTGGGATGTTTGATATGGACTGACTTTACTTGGATTCCCCCTGCTGTTTGGGACATCCATGATAATGTTTCTTTCATTTGATTTCTGACATGCAGGCAGCTCTGACATGAGAATCACAGCTTTATGTAAGTTGATTGGAAATCTATATCCACTGATCTGGGTGTTACACAAAACAAAATAAAAAACTATTTGATAGTGATGGTAATAATTACTGTTACATTTAAGGAGCTTGAATCCATACACAGAGCTCAGGTACTAAACATCCTGAACAGTTTTTTTATGGAGCAAGTAACATTTGGGTCAGGAAAGTGAGAGCTGCTATGAAACAGCATGTAATGGTAGATAATATATAAGATAGTTGGCTTTCCATAGGCCTCCATGAGAGATTTACAGAACGAGATTTGAGCCAAACCCACAGCCTGGGGCAGAACAGAGACACCCAAATGGCACCATTACCCCAACTACACTGAGCCCCCCCTTGGCTCCTCCTAAACGAGTGCAGCTATAAAAGTAAAGGTTTTGCCTTTCAAACTGCTCACCCACAACTATGTTTAGGATTTTTCCATGAAGGTGGGAATTTAGAGTTCAAGGCAAGAGCTGCTTACTGTCCCACCATTGAAATGTGGGCCGAAATAATTCTCAGGAAAATAATGGCCTTGGCTGTTTTTATTGACACCAGGAATGCAGTGAATGAGACCTATGCATGTTAAAGTTGAGAAACATAATCTGTAGTTTCTCATTCAAGTTCCCGCCGAGCTCATAGAACACTATCATGCTCTTGGTTACACATCAACCGACCTCTAAGATCGTCTCTTAAATCCTGGTAGTTCCTCTTGGCGGCTGAGCCGATCCTGGGAACAGAACAGGATAGTTGAGATTAAAGTTCACTCTGGATGAAGTATTCATGAGTAGATCAAAGTCGGCTCCCTGTTCTCTGAAAGTTTAAGCTTATTTAACGCTGAAACCTGCAGCCCCTGGCCTCTGAGAGTTTCTCAGGCTGCTCGGCTTGGGACATTATTACAGTTGCTTCTTCTACAGTCTCTCCATCTCTCCAGCATTTGTCAATTCCTTGTATACCTGTTACCATAGCAATCAAGAATGTTTTTTTTTTTGTCCTATAAATAATTTAGAAGCATGTATATTTTATAGAGCAAGGACAGCAATTGAAAATCCTAATGATGGTTGATGGGTGTTTGGATGCATGACTCCATTAGATTTTACGATGTAGTTCAGTGTCCTGGACAGAGACATTTTAAACTCGGTTCAAAAGGTGGGTCCAACAGATGGAAAGTGCTCCCTTGCCAGCCTCACACACAGATAAGGATGAAATAAATAGCAGCCTGTTGTTTACAAGAGGATGAGGATACGCATGATCTGCTATCTCTCTGATGTTTTTGATCTTTGTTATCTCTTTTGATGGGTACGAGCCGCCTTAGAGGCCCACCATGTTTCCCAATATCAAAAACCAATGGAGTGATTACAGTATATTGGTGAAACTGCGTCAAAGGTGTTCCTTCTAATAATTATAGCGCAGTAGCCTATTTAATTTAACTGACTGTCTCTTCTGGCTGTCCACTAAGTAGTCCAGTTCCACAGTGATATGTTGTGCTCCAGCAACATGACAGAGAGTTCAGAGCTCAAAGGATTATGCCCACTTCCTACCCTCAGGGGTCAGAGCTCTACTACTCATTTCCTGTTCTCTTCTGGGTCAGGCTTTAGACTTGGTGTTTACATGAGACAGGGTGGGCGCCATGGAGGTTCAGTGGTTAGCTTCTCAAAGCAAGAAGGGGCTGCCCAGGCTCTTTATGTAAAAAGCTTCCTCCCATAGTCAAAGACCATGTGCACACCGAAGTAGAAATACTTTAAACATATCATTTTCTTTCCATTTTGACATTCCAAGTGTTGCACCCAACTGAGCTTTTTAAAAAAAGACTGTACCAAGCTGGTGATTTTGAAAAAGCCAGGCTTTTTTTGTCATGTGGAGAGAGGCAACAGGGAGACTGATGACTGTTGCACTTTCCCTTGAACATGGAGAAACAGGTCAAGAAAATGAATATATGAGGCTAGGTTGTTCATTGTTGCCAAAGGTCATTTTTCAATAGGTTGTTATACAAAGTGAAATGAATGGATTATGGATAATTGAATAGTGGATTTTCACATGCCAAGTGTAGAGGTTTTATTCAGTGGAGCAATCAAAACCTTTTGAAGCATTAAGCATGTGTTAATACCAAGTTCTCAAAGCATACTTTCCTGTCTTTGTAAACTGTAAGTTCAGTATCAGTTTTGGCTGAGTATATCTTATGTCTGTGTCTCACAACCCGATGTTGGTCTGTGTCTGTCCCCAGGTACGAGAAGGTTCCTGTGATCCTGGTGGGGAACAAGGTGGACCTGGAAAGCGAGAGGGAGGTATCGTCCAGCGAAGGTCAGGCCCTGGCCGAGGAGTGGGGCTGCCCGTTCATGGAGACCTCGGCCAAGAGCAAAACCATGGTAGACGAACTGTTCGCTGAGATCGTTCGGCAGATGGACTACGCCGCCCAGCCGGACAAGGATGACCCATGCTGCTCCTCTTGCAATATACAATAGCCCCGGGGGCCTTGAGGAACAGGCCAGGCAAAAAGTCTACTTAGATGAAGCTACTTTGACCCGCAGCAGAGAGACACACACTTAGACACACACACATGCACATGCCAATGAAACAGAAGAAAAATTCATGGTTGAACGCGATGGATTTTACTCCACAGATGATAAAATCAGCAGTGACATGATATTAATAACGACGTGTTAGTAATGAATACATTTTGAATGAGGAATGCCTGGAATTTGCCACAAGAGAAATTGACAAATGACAAAAAAGGAACATGCCCTCGCCTTATGTTACTCTCTTCTGTTGTTTGGGTTTGTTTTGATCTTTTTGAGTATGGGGGGGAATCATCAGCAAACAGTCACAGATCAGGATCTTTACTCTTTAGGTTGTTCTACAGTCTGTTATAAATAAGTCAAATGTTTGTATTACAGGAGACACATTTTTTGTTACCACGACTCGGTTGCAAGTAGCTACTGTACACAAATCCAAAACAGATTTCTGGGATCCAGTTGTTTTGAATATTGAGGAGTATTTGATTTACAGTATGTACAATTTTTCTCCCAGCTTGTTTTGTGCAGAGGTTGGTGGGATGTTTTTCTACTCATCACAGGGCTGAACCAAAGAGGTGACCAGAAAGCACCTCCATTTTCTTATTTTTTTATTTTCCCAGTCGTTAAAAAAGCAAGGGAGAGAAAATGGTGGACAAGTCAGTGTCTTTCTCGAAACATTGGTGCAGTCATCTCTTTCCTACTTTCTCACTTTGAGATACAATAGAAAACAATAGCAGAGTCTTTCACATATCGTGTGATATTTCGTTTTCCTCTCTGGGAGACTCTGACAGCAGATTGCAGAGTAGTAATATAACTAATTGCTTCATCCTGATGGGACAAAAAGTTCTTATCTTTTCAGTGTTTGAATATCTACAGACGATCTCTCTTTTCAGGAATGGGTGACATTTAAAGTGAAGATGCCAACATTTGTCCTACTTTACATTTTCTTTTTCTCCTCCGATCAATATGAAATGAGGTGCTCAAGAGTTTCAACATCCTGATCTCATTCTGTATGTGCTCAGAGTATTCAAATCCATAGTAACAAATAGTAACGACGAAGGCGATGATGATAATAAGAATAATAAATGGTAGTGTAAATATTTTGTATTGAAAGTGCCAGTTCCTGTTAAGACACTGACTCAACATGTGGAATTGTCAACTGTATGCATGGCTAGTAAACAAAAAAAAGGACTCTTATTGTTTGAGATAAATATAGGCTGTGGAATTGTGCAAACCAAACACATACACATCTGGATCTGGACACTGGCTCAACTGTACATCTGTGTTGCCACGGGAACCAGACTTTCCCTGTGTAACCATTTTCATTGTTGATTTTATATTTTTTTATGTGACCATTTACTCTTTACTCCCTCTCTGAATGGTGACACTGTTACATTTGACACCTAAACAATAAAAGTGTGTTCAACACTCAACTGAGGCTTCCAAGCTTAAGTGAAATGAAGTGAGTGGACTGACATGCTTTTTGTTGCACTCTGAGGTTTGTTTTTATAACCAAATTGCTTATTTTCTTCTGTGCTTTTCCGACTTGTAAGTCTACATATTGATAGGATATGTTAACCTTTTTTTTTATATTTTTGTATTTAACCACTAACAGGTTTTGACCACTCTCTGATACATCGGCACATGTATAGCCTTAATCCTGTCAAAAAAATACTGATAGTGCAAGTCTTATATTGATTTAAGATTTAAGAATTTGAGGTGATACTTTTCTGAAACAAGCTACAATGTGCTTTGCAGAGTAACATAAAATAAAACATATTCTACAAGAAATAGGATAACCTAATGCACAATAATAAAATAAAGTGTATTCATAAAATTTATTTTTTGATAAACCCTTCAGTTTTGGGTAACATGGATTTGGAGTTAATCCCTTGTGTCAGAGAGGGCGAGAACAAAACATTTAATTTAAACTGAAATGGTTTTAAGAGATGATTAAAAAAGACTAGCCTTTTCAGTTCTCCTTTCTCCTTGGTTTGCCTCCCAACTCATTTTAGAGATTGTGTTGAATCCCTGATGCAGAGTGCAGATGCCTTTTCCTTATGTCCTTGCAGAGATAAAGCAAGAATGACTTTCAAGGAATGAATAGCATCATGAGATGTTGAAATTTCACTGGGGAACAGACTGGAAAAAGAAATGTAATCTGCTTGAAAACAACCCCCTTATTTTCACAGCGTAGGTGTTTGAATGAAATAGGCGCTGACTCATTGTTACCTGTTGTCTGCTCTGTAAGCCAGGGGCTCAGACATTGCAGCTGTGACACAGCACACCGTGTTTGTTCCAGCTGAGATCCTCTGCATCAGTATGTCAAATGTCAGGATGAAAGGGGGGGAGCTGCATGAGTCACGCCACCACCCCCACGCTCTCAGACTGCAGCACAGTCCCTTGGGTGTCTGTGTGGGATATAGCAGTCCATGACAAAAAGGCCATGTCTGCCCTGTGCACTTTTAATCCAGGGGACATGAGTTCATACGGCTGTTATCCTGAGGAGTAGAGGAACACCCATCCAGCCCAGCAGTTTGGAGGATGAAGGAGATTCCAATGCATAGACTGAACAAAGGAGCCTTTCAATTGCTTTAATCGTCTCATTGATCAGTGGAGCATTAAAGTCTCAATGTGGTCCAGACGGGGGCTGAAATGTGTGGGAAATTAGGCTTTTGTACCTGTGCAGCACAGAGGTGTTGTGGAAACCAATAGGGTGAGATGTAAAAGGGAGGAATTATACATTTAGAGGAAACATTTTTATTTTGAGGCAGCATAGTGAAAATGTTTGAACAGCACACTGTATGTTGTCACGTTTAAGGTATCTCCCTTGTGGGGTGGCCTCTAGCTCCACACTCTCAATACTCCCCTCTGATATTTTGTGCCTTTTTATATTGGAAACAATGTTGATGTGCAGGAGGGGGAAGACGGAACAAACAAGCCGAGCTAGGACTGTTGGAAGGCCTAATAACTAGGTGTCATGGCAACCAGATGGCAACACATGAGTTGTCAATTTCACAGTCTAATTTTCAGCTGTAACGGAGGAGTGTGTGTGTGTGGGGGATGATCTGTGCAAACAGCAAGGACAAATTCCTCTAATGTGTTTGTGTCATAATAGGAGATAGCAGATAGGAACTATTTCTTCAGTATAAAGTTTAACATTGTATTCACCTTCATTGTGTTTGGGTGACAAAAGATGTCTCTAATATCTTGAAATGTCAAACATTTCCTTGAAGTAGAATTCTGATTGAAGGACTTTCACTTGAGTATATTTATTGAGTGATATTGCTACTTTTACTTCCACCACTGCAAAACCTGGAAATGAAAATACCCTTCACTTTAATTTGGAAGAACTGAATTTAGGAATTGTAAATGTTTTGTGGCCACTTGCAAAAAAAGCTTTAGAATTGAAACAATCCCCTCTCTGCTCAGTACATTACAGCACGTTCAATAAATTACATAAGGAACAGGACACCCCCCCCCCCCCAATACAAAATAAGTCAATCAATTTATTTCAATATAATGCATTGTAATGGAAAACCTTGCAATCAATCATATCAGTAAGACATATTGTAAAGCACTGTTTTGTTCCCACTCCTAACAAAAACACAACAAAAGTATACACATTGAATATCTTTTACAGATTTCACAGTTGTTATTGTCATTTCATCCATCTCCCACATATGGTCTGGGGACCAGTCTGTCTGTAAGGCATAAGTTATTACCTGCAATTATGAATGACTCCAGTGTGCTTAATTGTGTTTTTTCACGTTTAATTGAGCACTAATGTACATACAGTATAATGTTGCAGATTATTAGAAAGTAGCCAAGCCTGCAGTCCCTGGAGCAGTGATTCACTGTGGTTTTTGTAAAATGTTGTGAGTTTTCCCAGTTTCAAAGGCTCAAAAATATTTCCTTCTCCATGTGCTTATTGGAAGGTATAGTTGTGCCAGAAATTCCTTCTAGAGTTCCCTCCCAGTTTCTTAGTTTTCCTTCCTGATTAGCTGAAATGACAAAAACACATTTTACAAGCAACCCGTCAGGGATGGAGAAAGCTGACAGTGAACAACTCACAGTTTAATGCAGAATCGCTCTGAGGGATATTTCTGTTTTTGTCGCAGTTACTTCTTGATGGTTGTAGTGAAATTGTCCTCACAGATTCCAGAACCTAAATCTATGCCATCTGTCGCTATTATGTAGTCCTCTAAAATTAGAAATTGAAGTACTGATTGCATGGATTTATACAACAGCTGAAGGATTTGGTGTATTCCTACATGTGAGACAAGACAAAATACTCCCAGACTTTTTTTTGTTTTGCATGTTAACAACACACACAGTAGAAAAACACATGGTAATATGGCAAGGCAATGTGGCTCCACTAATGAGAGTTTTCATCTGACTGAGATATAAATACAATAAAATGAAAGATAAATAGTATTTCATAAACACTACGGTCAGGCAGAGAATCTCTACAGGTAATCATTTCCAGCCTAACTTATTTAAACAGAAATGTGGTAATAAAATCAGTGTAATCCCGCTGCCTTTATACATTCAGTATTATAGAGCATGTGATGAGGCTCCCCCCTGCTGGTTTCCTTCTCTTGGGGAGGTGGAGGACTCTGCAGGAGATCCACCATGCTCATTCTTGAGCCTTGGATGGTGGTTCTCTGTACAAAACAGATTCCCTCCCTCGGCTTGATCAGCTGTAAAAACTCCCCACCTCTCCACCCTGCTGGACCATTTCAGGGATGTTAAAGTTGCCTCTGTTGCCAAACACTGGAAAGACACCAAGATGTAAAATGTCTCAAGGCAGGCATTATTATAGCACCTGCAGACGATAACGATTGACTCTCTAATTAGTGAAGAAATGTTTCAGATTGAGGTCGATAGGATTTGATGCTTTATTTAGAGGAATTTAGACAGTAGGCTGGATTATAAAATCATAAGTGTATCAAATATATTACAAGTGAAACCTTTTTATGACACTGAAGAAGTCAATTAATTTAACATTTTGTGTTTTGGGGGTCCCAAGTTTGTTCTCATTTGAGGCCTCTTAAACTCTGAGACTCACTTTTCCCACTTTTTTTTGAAAATAGTGAAGAGAAAATGGCCTCTTGGGAACTCTCAGAGTAAAGAGTGCACACTTTAATTAAAGACAATTCAATACTTATCAGGGATGTGATTTAACAAACATAAAAATGAATACAAATGATGCTGACAGGGCAGGAGATGCAGCTGCTGCAGAGATTAAAATAGAAATGGCATTTCATTTCCATCTTCCATTCCTTCTTAAGGTGAATACCTCAGGGAAGGATATTGTGTAGAAATTTGAAAAAATGTGTTTCAGGTGGCTGTCAGGTTGAATAGACCGCTGGAGGATTAACCTTTTTAAGGTTTAGCAATAGAATATTATTATAAAATATAGGCTATATACTATATAAACTATAATAGATACTGTGTATATTCATTACATAACTTGTGATAAAAACAAAGAATTCCAACAGGTAAAAAACTATATTATTTCCAAGGTCAAGGAATGAACTTAAATGTTTAATCTTTAAGCCAATAATGTGGATGAAAATTCTTAAAAAGTGCCATGGATAAAATCATAACAGCTACTGAGCATGTATGTCAACAGACCAAGACATCAGTGGTGGAAGAAGTACTCAGATCTTTTACTCAAGTAAAAATACCTATACAACAGCGTAGAACTACTCCGTTAGAAGTAAAAGTCCTGCATTCAACGTTTTAATTGAGTAGAGGTACACAAATATTAGCAGCTATATGTACTTAAAGTACTTAAACAGTGAAGAGTAATAAGACGTTGAAGGTGTTTTTCAGCTGTGTGCAACATGGGGTGGGTGACTGCATGTAATGAACGATTAGTCATATTTCTAAGTGAATACGAATTTACTTTTATGTATATAATGAGGGCAAAATGACACCACCTACATTGTGTACAAAAACATCTACAAACCTTCGATTTCACATGCGCTTACAAATAAGGATATTGATGGATTTTGATTGCAGTAGTTTACACAGATACATCAGTGGACAGGACAGTGTGTCACAGGGATGTATTAGGTATTATTATTTTCTGGACACTTTTATCCAAAAGACCATGGTGTTCCATATTATTGTCCTATCCTAGGTGACCCACAGAAGGATGATCAACTGGGCAAAGTGGGCAACAGCCCAGAGGCCTCCAAACTCCAGAAGGTCCCAAAAGCTTTACGATTACTGTGTGCATTATCATTTTCCATGACAAGGGTCTGAAGGTGAGTCCTGATTTGCTACCTGATCTTAAAACAGGACCCGTGACTATGAAATGGCTCCCTGCCTGCCCAAACTACCACAACGCCCCCCTATTCAAGACCTTTATTTTTTAAGCTATGTGCTTACATGTTGCAAATTCCTGAATGAATGTGTTTAACCAAATTACCACACAGCAAATCTGGGGGCAGTAGTATTCCAGATAGAAAGACATTGCACAGCGAGTGGGAGGAAGTGTGGGTTAACAGGGACCCAGAAGCTAATTTTTGCTTCGGGGACCCCTGGCAGATTAATCAGGCTGTGGGGCCCAATTTGAACCTCTTAACCTCGAGTACATAGGTTTGAAGAAAACAAGAAGCATAAATTCTGTTTATATATTTGAAAATGTTTAATTTCTTGCTGAATTAATGACCTCTAGAGTTAATATATAAATGTACAGTGATCTGAATGGAAATCATATAATATAGTAAATAAATAGTACTCTATGAATATAATAATTATATGTGTACAAGTGTTTCTTCGCCCTATGGTGATCAATGTGAAGTTGACTCGTGATTTTATTTACTATTACATAACTGAGATCACTGAGAACATGGCACAACTTTAATTGCTTACATAACTAATCCAAAACAGCATTGTATCTTGCCTGTTTTCTCTTTCTTGCTGGAACACTCGTTTTCACGCTCTTGCTGAAATGTTCATCTTTGCCTCAGTTCCAAATCAGAGCCTCCAGGGGTCCTCTGATGCTGCCAAGACACTGAATGTGCTTTCTCCATCTTCAGTCCCACACCACCAAGGCGTAGGAGACTTCTCTTCCTGCCAGTGAGAAGGTGGGCGAGCAACAGACATGAAATAGAGACAAGAAAGAAAAAAATCCCAGTTTGAGCTTTCCAAAGCTCTGCTTGTCTTTTATCCCTGTCCCTGTACGCAGCTACATACATGAAGGAGTGGGCGATGTGGAGGCACCGGCCCTAGCCAAAGCCCCAGGCCACTATCCATAAAAAAGAGCAGAAGAAGCACACTTAACACTTAGCAATAGGGGGACAAAGGCCCTACATCTTGATAATTATATAATGTATACAATAGTCTTTTCAAAGATTGATTGATTGATTCATCCAGGGCTGGGGATAGCTAGTTGGCTTGTTAGTATCATGGATGGATTACTGAACTGGGCCTACTGGGTACAGGCCTACGGCCCCAGGACCAGAACCTCCATGAAGTGTCTCCAAAGAACACCCAAAACTACCACAAATAACACACTAAATGACCACAAAGAGACACAAAACTATCACAAAGAGACAGAAAACGACCACAAAGTGCAAGGTCTTGGGTGGTTTTATAGGTCACCAACAACCATCAGAGGGCAAGTCAGGCTTCGTGTCATCTACTCTCAACCACATTGTGTGAAAAATGCACTTCGGCTTTTTTTTAAATGGAATTTTAGGCTAACTCATAGTATTGTAAACTGCAAAAGCAAAGAGTGTGTCTTTCAGCTGTTTTGCAAAAGTGTCCAAGAGCAAAATAAAAAAGACTATAAGACTCGGTGTGCCATCCTTTCCATGTTTCATGCCAAATTTCATGCATCAGTGCCTAGAGTAAAAATAGGCAGTATCAGACCAGTGTAATGTAAATATGTTTTGTTTGCAAGTCTGGCAGCTCCAGTGGATGCTGTTGTGTGGCTGACCCTTTCTTACTATACTGACAATGAACAGGCCACACATACAGTACACACAACCAGGAGGAGACAGACTAAAGGGTTTTACCCACCCACTCCCACTTCCTTAATATAAATATGACAGTGTCTGTTTTATTCCAGACAGGAACTTGTTTGAAATATATATCTGCTTTTCCATGTATGTATACATTAGTAGGAGACTCTGCATTCCTTTGATACATTCCTATATTTATTTGCCATGATTGTTTAGCATCTTGACTCACATACTGACTTCTACTGTTTATACTCGCTGGGAAACTGAAATCAATTCTGAACTACACCGTTGTGCCAGAAGAAATAGTTAAATATACACTTATATAGAGCATATAAAATTAGCCTCATAAACCCCACTGATTCATTCATTGGGTCAGTTATTAAAAACTCAACAACAAAACCCACAGAATTTTGATTCCAACATTTCCAAAAAATATCAAATTTGTCAGGACGTTTTTATTTTTGCTAATGTGTATAAAACTATGCACAAGACATCTAAAACATTTCCATTTGATAAAATGATACAGCTTAAAATAAATAAATAAAGGATATGAATATGTCACTCAGTGTATAAACATCATATAGCTTTGGTTAAAGGCTGGGATAAAACAGAATATATATATATATATATATATATATATATATATATATATATATATATATATATATATACACAGTATACACAGTATACTATACTGTCAGGCACTGTTAAGGGGTTTAACTCTAATTTTGCAACATAGTGGTTAAAGGTTTTGTCAGTCACTCAGTATAGGATGTAGTATGAATAGGCTAGAAACTACTGTATATATTTTATTTTATTTATTTTCATTTTATTACATTTAATAAGCCAGAACATGAATTTTGAACATTATAAAACTAAATTGACAAAAAGTCGATATAATTCCCTATTGGGTGAAATGCTTATAGGATTATTGTCGCTTTTTTAACAGTGGTTCCCAACCTGGGGGTGGATCCCCCATCCGGTCCCAAACTAAATATGAGAGGGTCACAAGATGTCACAAGATTTCATTTTGATTCATTCTCTTATATTTTCTATCAATTTACCCTTTTGGTAGATTTTAATTTGCATTACTTACCCTATACTTTGTTTGCATTGCTGTATTGTGTTGAGTCTTATGTTGATAAATATAAAACCTGAGAGGGAAAATATTATTTGAACTGCTCATAACTCACGTCCTTACATTGAGCCCATAACCTGTAAACTGGGATCAAAAGCAGACGTTGCTTCATTTTTAAGGGGTCATGCCAAACAGCTCGTGTAATATCTGAATATGGTTGTTCCAGTTGACACCACTAGATGGTGGTGCCGTTCTTCTGTGTCACAGTGCTGCTTAGCTTAGAAGGTGGAGGTGCTGCACCTCCCTCATTGTCTGAGTGGAAGGCATCGGCACTGGATCCGCCGCTCGGTTCAATGTAATCCCGTCTTTCCCCGGCTCACTCACTCAGTCGTCCGCCATGGCGACAGCAGAAAGCCTCTGCTCCGGTCCGAGCAACATCTAAAAACTTAACTGGGCTTCTTCTTTTTTTAGTCACTACCGCTGGGCGTGGATGTAATATCTCCTTAGGAAATACATACGTGTGTGGACAAGCCTGCATTTCAAGAGAAGGGGTAAGAGTCGTGCAGCCCAAGTCCTCACCCTGTGTGCTCTTAAAGGAAGTGATTCAACTTGTTTGAGGAGATTAGGGTTAAGTCCTGGGAGTATCTTTGCCGTGTTGTTTTATGATCCTGTGGATTTCGAGGGAGGCAAATAACTATCACTGTGTGTAAAAAAAATCTGCATGTGCAGCCTGTAACTGACCTATTTGTCCTCCAGTGTGGGTTGCATTGCACATATAGGATCCTACCTTAGATGTATGGATGTGTGCAGACGCCGCAGTCTCGGATGTTTCGTAGCTTTAATGCTTCATGCCTCTGTGTGACATTTATATGTACAGGAGCTGTGCAATTTCTTTTACTGTCACTTAGTTTCCAGAAGGTGTCTAGGTGAGTCCAGACGGTATATTAATGTCACATCTACTGTGCTGGCTGATATTGTCCTGAGGATTACGGCAGCAAGCTCTATTAACCTACATTAATGGTGTGAAGACACTACCAGACTGTGTGAGGTGGGGAAAAAACTCGCTCAGTTTTGGACTTTACCATTTTATGCACTGTGTTCTCAATTACAATTTAGGCTGTTTTAAGACAGGCTTAAATGGCAGCCGAGCTCTGGTTACAACATGCGTGTATTCGGCAGTTGGTTGTCATTCTTTTCACTTAACGAACACATGTAACCTTGCCAATAATGCAGCGGGAACTTAATTGTGATTCATGCAATGCCAGCCACACCCAGGTATCAGTGACTGTTGCAGAACACAATTGAGCTCCTTTTTTTGTTGTGAAGCTTCCCTCAGGTAGACAGCTGGCTGTATCAGCCCCGGCCTCTGGCCATTCAGCTGTCACTAAAGGATTCCAGCTGTGCAGTGTTAAACTGCACTGAGGGCCCCCCATGTGCCCCTGCACACAGAGGAGCCACTGTTACAACCCTGGAGACTCTATGTGCCAGCAGTCACAGCTCCATGTTACACACTTGTGGGGAATTCCAAGCAAACAAGTTCAAAGGCAGGGTTTGAAACACTCAGGGGTCTGTAAATGACCCTCCCTCTGGCACTGTATACTGGGTGACTACTGTGCTTTATGTCACACTGTGGCAATGTGCCAGCTGTACAACTGGTGACTGTTTTATGTGTTTGTTTGGACCTGAGTTACCCATTCAGAGGAACACACAAACCTAGGCTCATGGCTGGTTGATAAATGATCCCTGGTGCAGGGGAGCGTACGTGTTGGCTGAAATAATCACTGTCTACTCTTTCACTCTCTTCTGTTTCACTGGTGCTTTGTTTGAGGAGTGTCTGGTTACGTGGCATGCATGTGCAGGTCATATAAGACATGAATTTACAGACTCAGCATGACACACTTGCTAACAATCAAGGCAAGGGCCACTGAGTGATGACGGTGTGAGGATTAAATGTCATAAATAACTGGGCTGGAATTGGAAAAAAATGCCTGTTTCCATTCACGCTCCCGGTGACAGCATTTGGTCTGGTTTCCATCAGCCCAAGGGAGTGTCAGCAAAGTCTGCTGATGAGTGTACAGACAGGTGCAAATGATGAGAACATGCTCTCTTAACACTTTGGCCCTTGTGGTTGGGGTTCATTGGCTTTTTATCAAACCTGAATCTACTTGTGGAATCCAAATCATTTTAAATCCCTTATTTCTAGCTTTAAGCAACCAAAGTTATGAATACATTCACAGGGAAGAACTGAAACTCAATCAACATAGCTGCATCCCAGGTTCTTCAGTTGCATCCCTGACTCCTCCACTTGCCTCCCTTCCTCCCATCTTAGTCCGTCCCACCAAAGAAGCACGGGAGAGACATGAGGAAATTATGGGAGGAGAGAGGAAACGAGGGAATGTGTTTTAGAGGGATGAGATGTCCTTTCCTCTAAAGCGTCACATGAATTTGTCTGTATGGGTGAAGTTAGCAACCCTATTAGCTGCATGGCTTCTGGGAAGGCTGCTCTGGTGTATCCTTGCTCATAGCTCCTCGCTGATCCCTCCTCGATGCTCACTCCTTGTACTCAGGGCAGGAATAAGAGCTTTGAGATGGCCTTCACGAAGGAGGGACAGAACAACTTCTGATTCAGCTGAGGAGCTATCAAATAGGGAAAGTGAGAAGCATCCCATGTCATTCAAATGTGTAAAGATTAGATAGATTACATATTTGATGTTTAGTTTAACAACTAATTGCTCCTTACTAATAATATAAAAAAGCAAGAGCAGATTAGGACTTGATAAGATATTGGTTAGCGTTGGATATATCTAGATATTTTGGAACCAGCTATCACAACACAAGTTAGTCAATAGTGCTCAAGTATTTTTAAGTATTAAAAGTAAAATAATCCTCACATTTTAGAAACTGGAAATGATGAAAACAGCTCTGTCAATCAACTAAGTGTTTAATCGGCTAATCATTTCAGCTGTGTTGTAGGCCGTTATATGTTGGGTAGTTCATTTATAATACAACATTGTATTTTATAAACTACATATGTTCTGTGTGCAAACATCTTAATTTGTAAACTAGTAACTAAAGCTGTCTGATTAATGTAGTGGAGTAAAAAGTACAATATTTCCCTCTGAAATGTAGTGAAGTAGAAAGTGGCATGAAAAGAAAAGAGTCAAGCTAAGTACAAGTACCTCAGATTTGTACTTAAGTACAGTACTGGAGTAAATGTACTTAGTTACATTCCACCACTGGTAGTGCTGCAATGATCAGTCAGTTTGTTGATTAGAAGATCAACAGAAAATTGATTGCCAAGAAATGTTGATAATCGATTAGTCGTTTAAGTCATTCACCAAGCAAAAATGCCAAGCATTCGCTGTTCCAGCTTCCAATATGTGAAGATTTGCTGCTTTCCCTGTTTTATATCACTGAAAATGGAATATCTTTGTGTTTTGGACTGTTGGTCAGACAAGACAAGCAATTTAAAGACGTCTGCTGGGGCTTTGGGAATTTGTGACGGACATTTTTCACAATTAATAATTAAAGACTACATCTGTCAATTACAAAAATAAATGACAATTTAAACAATAATTAAAACAATCGTTAGTTACAGCCCATACTTGTCAGCCTTGTGGCATCTTACTTTATTCATTAAATCCACTCCAACTACAGTCTGCAGTGTTTGAATGGAAACTTCTTATATGCTTCTCCGAAGCATCAGGCAGACTATCGTCAGACAGAATTTAGTGTATCCACTGTCCTTGGCCTATTTTCTCCAATGCACTCTGCTGGATTACATTATCCACTCCTTCTGAAATGCCTTATTCAGCTTTCAACTTAAACTTGGCAGCAGTCATTTACCTCTGCGGCGGCTGAACAACTGCCCAATGGCCTCTGTATTCTGTTGAAGCACTTGGTGAGGTCTCAGGATGATATCAGCCTGCTGGAATGTGCAATGAAGAGAGAATTAAGCAGGACAGCAGGCCCTCTGGGATCTGGCTGTGGATACATGAGTGGTGGATAGCAGCCTGCTCAAGTGTCAACCCAGAGTGAATGAGTCCACGACTTTGTCCAAACACAACCCTCCACCTGGGACATACACAGAGTCACACTGCATGTTGTTCCAGATTCTGCACCTCCACTTTGATTTGAATATCAGACGAGACCCTACATTGCTGGATGTGGCAGGGAAGTGGTTCTCTTCTACTGTTTTTACCCTTTGCTCTCAGGTTACTCAAATTTGCTGCTCATTCAGTTCACATCTCCTACAGAGTCCTCACGTATTTGCCTTGATGCCATTGAGACCAATTAAAACCCAACTAACTACATGTCTGTGTGTCGTTGGCCTTAATGCCTTGCTTTTACGACTTCCCCAATCAATTGTCATTGTATTGACTCTTTGGTTTTACACTGTAGCCTCGTGATTCGTTTGTCACATCAAATTAGATCTTCTTGATTTGTGCTTTGAAATCAAGAACAAGCTTGGATCTCTTTTTTTTTTTTTTTCTTGTCTTTTTTTACAGTAATTGGTTCTCCCACAGGCAACAATTATCAGCCATTAGTGGCGAGTGCAAATACCGCATTTGCAATTACTGTGTTAGTGTGACACCGAAGGTTGTGCAGCCTGTTCTCTGGGCTCTTATGCTTTCATTGCATTTTACCTCTTGCACCACTTATGCTTCTCACAACTCCAATAAAAACATGTAATTCCTCAATTGCATTATTTTATGTTTATACTGTATGGAATACAGCTGCAGGTGACCGACTGCATGTACATGTTTTTGCCTGACTTTTTTCTCTGTGCAGGCTGGACAGTGAGCATTACAGTGCATCATGGCAGAGCCAGACCCAGAGCCAATGGCCTCTGGAGCAGCGCAGCGTCTTGGAGCCCCGGAGACTCTTGGTATCAGTACGCTGGACCCCGGTCACAAACCCCCGGCCATGCCCCCTGGACGACACGTCACCATCAGGGTCCGCATGTTGGACGACACAGAGGAGCTCTTTGACATCTCGGTGAGTTGTTAAAGCCTTTTCGCTCAGGCGCATTTCTTGATGGGAATACTAATTTCGGATTGGGACTCCTAATTATTGCACAGTAGCCAAGAAGTATTTCCCGTTTTCATCATAGCAGCCGCAGTCTGGGAACAGGTTGGCATGGCAACTGCATGATGTTAAGTTGTTGAATGCATGGCAGAAACTGGAGGGTTCGTTGTATTTTGTCAGGGTTCTTCCGGTTGATTTTGGTGGTATTTCTTTACTTTCTAATCTCCCAAACTGTCTCAAACCTGCTCTACAGCTGTCATCTATTACTACACATTTCCTCAGCAGTGAATTTTAACAAGTAGTTATTTTATTTTATTCATATAGCATATTCCTCTGAGCTCCATTGTTGTCCGAAGTGTATTAAACAAAATGATTAGCCACATAAATGAGCCACACAGTTGCACTGAATGATATGTTCCTTTATTATGATGAACATAGGTGCTGTAGTTTATTTTGAGTCAGTCACACATTCAGCGTCCTGCTGCCGTAAACACTCACTAGTTAACCAAATGTGTATAAATCCACGGTTAAAATTGTCCCCAACAAATACAGCATTTACTCCTGTTGATGTAACGTTTGCTAAAAAGGAAAATACTGAGCCTTATGTTTTAAAATCAAACTATATGTATATACTTTACATCTTCATTAGGAACCAATGGGCTTGGGCTGCCATAGACAGGGTAGTTTGGTAAGTCAGAACATATTAAGAGACTAGACTAATGTTGGTTTTGGTGTTTTTGTGGGATTTGTTGACGGAAAGAAAAATATAGAATAACGCCAGCATTATCCTTGAAGGCGATGAAAAGATGATGACATACACACTCTTGTGCTGTTTTGGAAAGGTGTCTTGGCCTGGCCCTTGATTAAATGGCAGAAACATAGGGTGGAGTAAGTGAAAAGGCTGTTATTTTTCTTAGAATAGAAGAACAACCCACATTCTGTGACCACAGTCGTTCCTGCCTGGAAGAGAAGAACGAGATGAATAGATAGAGGGAAGTGAAAAGTGGTGATGGAGGGAATCAGAGACACTAGCAGCAGCAGCAGCCACAGAGGACCCGTTTAATGTGTATGAACGGGGCTCGGCACTACAGCTGCTGAGCTTTACTGACAGTTTGTGATTGTGGATGTGTCCTTCTGGCAGTTTCCCAAGGCAGTATGGGTAAATGTTGCTCCTAAAGCAGGCGACGGAGCTCCCTGTGCATGACTGCTAATCTTTCTAGTGGTATCATGTGTTGTACTTAATACTTAAGGCTCACTAAATTCTCACAGTGAGGTCCCGTTTGATTGTCCTCATTTAACCCACATTAGGTTTTGTGTACTTTTGGTTAAGTTAGGCATCAAAACATTGTTAGTTTTTGTTTTACAAGATTCTTGATGTCTTAACTAGTATACTGTTTTAAGACGGCAAGCGAATGTGCTACATCCGCTTTGTCTTTTCTCAGGTTAGAACAATCAGTTCGCCAATACTGGTCTTTCAGAATTAAATATCCAGCCAGTAATGCCTACATCTGATACAAGGGAGAGCAGGTGAGGAAGGGCTTTGATTCAGCCTGCTTCAAGGCTCATAATCTGTAAAACCTGCAGTAAAACTCTGCTCTCTAAGGAGATATCAACCTCAAGAGTTTTGTTAGCATACAGTAGATTTTTATGGAGTTTTGGTGTCCCAAAGACACAAAGAAAGACCAAAGATTGCTTCAATCTCCAAAGAATACACACACTGATGCTTTGTATTTTTTTGACATGATGATTTGTATATTTATATATATTTGGTTTAATCTGTCTTATTCTCTGTCTGTATCTTCTTGTTTCCATTTGCTGTCAGGTTTCATACAGTTTTAATACAGAGATGAAGAAACAACCGCACTGTCCCAAGAATAAAAAAAGCGCTACAGTGAGATTCCTGTTGTGTGTTTGGACAAAGGCTGCATAGCAGTGGTAATGCATACATAGCCCTGGCTCTTCCACTAAATTGGCCTTCTTGTGTGGACGAGGCAGCCCATGATGGTGTAGTTGAGCTGTAGTGATGGTGAGCTAGAAACAGCTTGTGTCACTGCAGCAGACATGCTGGGCAGAAACAAGCTGAAGATGCTGCTGAGAAGACGGTTAGAAAAGGCCCCCGCTAACAGAAAGCTTTATTCATGCTCAATTTAACATGCATTATGTCCTCTATCTCAAGTCAGCACTTGAGATAAAAATCTCAGTGGGCTTGATATTGTGTTTGCCTAGAGGTGTGCAAGGAGTTCCTTTTTTTTGTCATCAGCTCACACATTCAGGGTGGAAAGATCTGTTATCTTTAAAAAAAAAAAAAAAACACGATGCACAACCAGTTTTCGGTTCGAAAGGTTTTCACATTTAGTTCAGTTTTGCTTCTTAAAGGCACTGACACACCAAGCCAATAATCGACCGTTGGACAGTCTGGCGAGGTCAGCGACTCGAGTCTGTTCGGTGTGTTCTGTGCCGTCGTCCTTCATGTTGGCCGATTTGACATGTATAATCGGCGGGGCGGGCACTGCCGGCAGTCGGACTCAAATGACCCATCTGATTGGTGGAGTGCTAATCCAGAAACGGGGAGCGGAATGAGCGTGACTAGAGTCTCTCAAAATCTGACGAAAATCTTTTAAACTGACCTTTTGTCAATCTGAAATGAAGACAGATTCAGCAACTGCATGTCCTATTTCTCGCTTAAAATGTTTTCAGAAACACGTTTCGGTGAACTATTTTAGTACAATATGAGATTGTATTCTGAACAAGCCGCCATGACAGTCTGGCTTTGAATTTCCGGAGAAACAAGACTCACGTGACGGGTTCGTCCAGTCAGCTGCCGGTTTTCATTTTTGGGCGACAATACAGATTAGCGCCGCCTGCTGTTATGGAGACATATTACATCTCATCTCTTCGCTGTGTTCTGAGGCATTTTTTTTGACAAACTCGGGGAGACTGATCAGCCCAACTGCCTTTTCTGCCGACAGTTGACCGTCTGGTTGGTATGTAAGCAGCTTAAGACAGAAGGGGTACATTATATGTGTCAGGTTAATGAAGATAAGTCCCCTTTGAGCGCATAGATGCCTCTTAAAAATTTGACCTGGCAAGGATGTTTGTATGATCGGAGTGAGTTGCTTAACTTTAGCATCAGCTACATCCCAAAAATCCCAGCTTTTTTTTAGTCCTACTGAGATGGAGGATACAGAAGACATACTGTACGTACATACGTATACAGAAGACCAATCCTGCTGATATTAATCTCTCCCCAGCAGCAGTGAAGTGAGGTAATTGTATGGTCTACAAACCGCAAGCAATTATCTAGTCCCTTATTTCGCCGCAGGGACATACAGTTCGAGAAGAGGCAGTTCATCTTAAGTGATTTTGTAGTCAGAGTGACTCAAGGTAGGAATCTTTTTTCATGTGTTTCTTTAAGAAAACAAAACGTCTAACTTTACCATGGAACTGATACCGAAGGCATCAGTTCCTGCTCCTCTGGTTCAGAGGGATAAGTTTCCACCTCAGCGGGCAGAATATCAGATGGTTGAGAAACAAAAAGGGGCCACCGAGCCATCTCGTGGGTCACATACCATGCTGTGGCCTACTTAGCACTCTGGCTGTGAACACACTTGTGTTGATTCTGATGATGTTTGGCTGAACAAACCTCGACAGTCGACTGGCCTTGATTAATAAGAACATTTGAACCAAAATAGTGGTCTGGTTGCCCTTTTTCGCTGTGGATTTTTATGGAATTATTTTCTAATTAAAATGGGCATCTTGCCTCAGTCCATTTTGCTCATGCAGAGTTCAGTAGAGCAGGAAATCCAGACTGTAGCCCTCAGTCTGTCTTGCAGTCCTCAGGCTAACATACACTGACTCTGTCTGTACTAATGTTTTGACGCTTATGTTTGCTGATGGCTAGTAGAGGCTCTGCAGAAGTTGCCTGTGTGATTGTTGCATGGATTTAAGGGTTAGGAGGTGGGGGATGGGATGATGAAGGCAGAGCAGGGAAAGGAGAGTCATGCTCATTCCTGTGAATGAAGGAAACAGTCAGGCTCCATTAGCCAGACCTCACTGCTATGCTAGAATACTAACAAATACAACCTAACATGGAATGTTCCACTTCCAATTCGATACTGACGTTAGCAACACAGCACCATATGAAATTCAGACACAACTCTGTCTCTCTCATGTTGCACTACTACTTCTGTTCTTCCACTCTAACTATAATGACCCACTGAGGACTGCAGTCTCTCCTGTCCAGCCATCGCTTTGTCCAGTACAGTCATGGTACAGCCCCTTTTAAAGGCTACTGTGCAAAGAGAAATCTTCATTAATTACAGACTGCTTCATCTCTTGGCATTTTCATTTGCTTTCCGTATGAGATTTTTTTACCCAGCACAGCCTCATTAAACTACAATATATAACTTTTGCTTTCCTAATTACCGATGAAGTCTACAGCAAATTAATACACAAGCACAAGTAAAAATCATATTTTTAGCCACGCTCTGCTGGTCCACCACTTCAGTCCTAACTAAGATATCTCAACAACTGTTTGATTCATGGTTCCCTGAGGATGGATTTGAATGACTTTCGTGATCCCCTGACTTTTCCTCTTGGTCCACCATGATGTTGACATTATTAGTTTTAAGTAAAATTACTCAACAACTATTGATTAAATTGTCATGGTCCAGATTGGTCCAGACATTCACACCCCCCTCTAGATGAATTGTAATAACTTTGGTGATCATCTAACTTTTTCTCTAGTGCCATCATCAGGTCAAATTATTAATTTGTCCAGTGCTTGCACATATAATGGCATTCACATGAGCCCCATTGTTACTTTGTGTTTAGTGCTAACACACTATATATGTTATATATACAATATTATACCTGCTAAAATTCAGTATCAGCATGGTCACTGAGAACATTTTAGCATGCTGATGTTAGCTTTTAGCCCAAAGTGCCACTGTACCAGTGAGTGCATCCTCGCAGAGCCGCTAGCATGGCTGTAGACTCTGTCTTGTTTCACAGCATGTAGTAGGTGTGGAGCATCAGAGCTGTATGTGGGGCATGTTGATACTCTCAGCATCAGCTTTTGATCAGTTCAGATTACAAATCGGTGGATAAAGATGTTTTTTGACGCCCCTCCTAGCTGTGTTTGTACTCCGTTAATGTCGCCCTCTGATAATCCATCATTACATAATGTATAACACTGATTTGTCTACAGATACTAGAAAATATTGAAGCCTATGTTACTCTTTAGGAGCTTCTTAAATACATCTGCAATGTAAAGCCCTCTCTCCATCCTGGCAGGAAGCATGTCTGAGGTCGACCCACTGAGTCACAATCGTATTAGCTATAGAATTCATGTGACAGGGTGTAATTAATCTCTCACTGAGAAGCTGACCACGCTGTCCCTGATCTCAATACATCATCGCCATGGCTGGATCCATAGATTATCAAGACCATTTCCAACATTTGTCACAGAAGAGCAGATACAGGCGTGTACTGAGTGAGATATGAGATTAAATCACCTATGTCTGTGACTCGCGATATTCAACCTATTTTTGGCCACAGACATGGCATCTGATGCTTTGGGAGAACTTTCCCCATTCCCATAACTAAAGCATGTTTACAGCTGGATACCAGCAGCAGGGACCACCCAGGCTAAAGAGGGCTATGTCACAAATGAAAGGACCTGCATGCTTCAGAGTAAGAGACTCTCACACCAGTCCATAGGGCTTACCATCATCCCACCACTCGCCACTCTATCCCACATATGCTTTCACCCATTCATTGTGATGGGAAGCCATTAGAACAGCTCCAGTATGTCTTGTTGTCAGCTGAATGGCATTGAGGTCCTGACTTTAATGAGTAGAACCATGATGAAGGGCTTCTTTCAGCTCTGTCTTCAACAGCTTCAGTATGGTTGTTAAATAAAGGAAGGGGAGCTGGGATGTTTCTGCTCTGTTGCCACCTGTGGATCAATGCCAAGATGCACACAGCGTCCGCTGTAAGAGGTGCATATGTAACTAAATTTTCAGCACCGATCTGAATACCTATTACTTAATTAATTGGATTGGCTAATGCTCCGCTTACTGAGCAGAGTGCTTATTAAACTTGACATTCATGCTATTGTCATTAGTATATAATACAATGAATTCATAACATGAATCTGTGTCAATGTTTTCATTCAGAAAATAATCTTGTAATAATCGGCATGAACGCTAACTGGCAGCATCACAATAAATAATGCAATTCAAGCTCACATGTATGCGAAAAAAACTTGGATTGTCATCTTCTGCAACATTGCCTCTGCACAGTGAGACATGTCAGCATTATTGAAATGAAAGCCAGATATATCTTGGGCACATTACCGACCACCGAAGGTTCTCAGTATCTCGTGTTCCATGTCGAGTATTTTCAAACACGACATGTTGACTGTACAGTAAATAAAGGCAGAGCTCAGAGGGAGGAAGACAGTCTAGTCTTAAATCCTGTTAAACTCGGAGCTGCGGTGAGGACACGGTCTGCTTCCCCAGCCTCACAGTGCTTTAGTGGGGAGAACTGACAGACGTGGTGGTTGAATGATTTTGGTAAAGAGGATGATTTGGCACCTATTTCTTGATGAGCTGTCGTTGGCAGAATATGAATACAAATGGGATTTGATTGGGCTGTTAAAGCATTCGGGAGGATGGAACAGCAGCTATGCAGCCCAAAGCAACAAATCCAACTCTCATACCGTTTGCACCATGTCAATGAGTTTTCTAAACCAATTACTGTCACTCCCCATTCCCTAATATGAGTCATGCACGAGTAACAGTGAGATCTATTTAGATTGAATGTGCTGTGACTGTACTATAGCATTCCCCTGATGCAGATGTTCATTTGTAGGTGTGCCACTGTTGTGGAGAATGCATTTTAAAAGGAGTTTAAGGAGCAAACTGGTAGAAAGATGCAAGGAGATGGTGACCATCTTCCCCTCCCCCCTCATAGTGTAAGCTGGTCTTTACAGAGAGTTGCGAATGAAAGGATTGTTAGAGACAGTGTACAGATAAATAGTGCCTTTCTGATTTCCTCTCCCATGTCACCCGAGAAGGTGTTTGCAGCTTGACTGTGGAGACTATCTTAAAAAGGCCTTGATACAGCAAGAAGGCTGGGAATTACCAGCATCCACACATCTGATGTTTGTCACTGCTGTCTGTTCTGCTAACATATTACATTTATTCACTTTTGGGAGCCTTAAAATAGAAACATTTATTTTTTATGTTCTTGAAGACTGCTGTCCCAATAGTAATGATTCAGCCTACTTTAATCTGTTGTTATTCTCTGTTATTCTCCATGGCCTCCTGCCATGGAAAGGAATTATTCGTCATTTATCATCCCTCCCTCTGCTGCTAGAAAGCACCTTGTTGGTGTGACTGCCACAACCTTTGAGCTGTGTGTGTGTATGTATATATATATATGTATGTGTGTATATATATATATATGTATATATATATATATATATATATATATATATATATATATATATATATATATATATATATTACTCCCTCTGAGGTGCTAGTTTGGATCCCTGGATATATCTTTGTGAACATATATCGCTATGAATTTCAACACTATACGAGTTCATGTTTTAAAGCCCTCATGGTATCATGCTGGTCTATGTGTGGGTTGCCATGGCTACACATAGAGGTGAATAAGGAGCGTCTGAGCCGGTTGCCATGCTGCAGAGTTCTGTCTTCCCCTGATATCTGCCAGGGAGGGCAGGAGGAGGGTGTGTGTGTGTGTGTGTGTGTGTGTGTGTGTGTGTGTGTGTTGGGGGGGGGGGGGGGTATCTATACAGAGCATTAATGTGAGTGTAGTGTGCTAGCATGGAGATACGCTGCTGCACACCAATTATGACTAAGATATTCAGGAGACACAGCCTACCTCGTTGAAGGCTGAGGGTACGTGTGCGAGTTGTTTTTTCATATTTAAATCCCTTGACTGACTTAAAATATGACTGACAATAAGTTTTTAGGGATTATTAGCTCGTCTTGGTTTCACTGCTGTTTGACCCAGTTTTCCTGAAAGATGGCATTGTGTTAGGGGTGGCGAGGATTTGGGGGTGGGTCATATGCTTGGTGATGCCATAAAAAATATAAATGGAAGATGTGTGTTGTGCTACTGTTGAGCCAGTGCTGTGGTTTTGAAGGCTCACACATGCAGTACAAAGATGAAAGTCTTTTTTTTTTTTTTTTCAGATTTTCCAATGATGAACGATTCACATTGAAGCTGGAAAATAGCAAAAGTGTTCAGTAATGTGACCGTGGCATTCATGTGCCTTGCGTCATTCTTGCACTGAAAATACTCTCAAACATTCCTCACATGAACTCTGTACCCTTGGTTGCCTTTCTCTCATGAAATTGGATGAGTTCGGGGGGAGTGGTTGTTTTCCCACATACAGACATCTTCCTTCCTCAAATCCTGAAATGTAATTGGGTCGTGGACGCAACACTGGGATTTATGTGGTTGCTGATGGCTAAGAATACTAACATGCAAGAGGATGTTGGAAATCACAGTTTCATTTGAGTCATAAAGATAAACGGCATTTTCATCAGATCAATTTATTGAAATGTTTCCATCTATACCGAGGGGTACCTGGACCCTTTGATTTCATAAGAAAAGAGATATAATATATATAGCCTATATATTTGTGTTTTAAGAGGTGAATTAGCACACAAATAGGATTGCGTATTGACATGATGCTGATCTTTAGTATCTTTATTATCACAACAACCAGTAACCTTGCAGCTATGTTAGGCTGACTGCACAGGACATGCCTCAGTTTCCCATCGACCTAAGTCAGGTACACCTTAACAAAGTGCAATTGAGACTGCGGGAAAATAAGTAAGTAATCTTGCAGAAAAATAAAAATGCATACCATTTTCCAACATCCAGCTTCTGCCAGTTGTAGTTGTAGCAGTGCACATGCAAACTTGACCATACCTAATGGAATAAGGACAATTATTATCATTATTATTATCATAAATTCTACCTTGAACTTGGAAAAGAGACCAACATCTACAATCGACAAAATCAACAATCTAGGATCCCTGTCTTTTGTGGTTGTACGTGTGCAGCCACATATCCACCAGAGCCAGTGTGTTTTCTTGTCGGTCTCATCTGGTCTACAGCAGAAACCAGACTGCATTTTGGTAACGTTGGATTAATAATGTGAATGAATGCTTGTCCATCACCAGCCCAAGCTTTCCGAGATTGTGAGGATATTCTTAACATCATGCTTAAATTAAAACTAAAATCTGGTGAGAATGTGCATAATTACAGTGTGATTCCCTCTGAAAAGTGTTTGTTACATATTCCCTATCAGAGATACTACAACTGAAAAAAAAAAACATTTTTAGAGGGGAGCCTGGGGGATTTATATTGCAGGAATGTTAGCAATTGTACATTCTTCAAATGGTTAATAATTAATTAATATAATAATAATAATAATAATAATAATAATAATAATAATAATAATAATAATAATAATAATAATAATAATTATTATATTACCTTCATAATATATCTTCTCTACATTTTCCATTAAGCACAAGCAAACCACAAGCAAGCCATGTTGTAAACACAGCTTAAGTAATAATAATAATAATAATAATACCTTTATACAATCCTGCATAGAGAAAGACATTTACTCTGCGTCATTCATGCGGTTTCCTGGAAGGACAGACCGCACAGAGCTACTGCTGAAAGATGTCACTAAAGCTGTCAAGTTATGTCTGACACCATTATGCCGCACTGCTTTCTATACTGTGGCTGTGCACAGGTGCTTTAAAAAAAGTGATGCCTTTATAATAAGTCTTGTTCCTATGGTAACCAAGATGGATGTCTCTTTGTGGAAGATACTCATGTTTGTTTGGTTCAGACAGCAGTGAAGTCGACTATCTGCCCGTGTTGTCAATTCACAAAGGAAGGATGAGGCAAATGCAAACATAACCTGTAATCTCTTTGTAGGGTTTTGTGACAGACGCATGAAGGTGAATCCTCTGACTTTTCATGCACATGCATTATTCCATTGAACGTTGCCCTTTGATGACAGTGTGCTGATCCTTTCATTAAGCTCTTGAACTGTGGCACTGTATCCCACTGACTTAGTAGCAGCAGGGTTGGTAGACATCAGTGCATGATGGGTGTGGCAGCAGTGCTGCTCCTAGCTAGCCTCCATTCTCTCTCTCTGATGTCCTCCTAGTCTCAAAGAAAGGATGAAACCCTCATGGGAACCGGTTTGCCTCAGCAGCTTCACAGCAGCACTGACCCTCTTCAATGAATTATGAATGTCTCATTGGGATTCAGAGGGCTAATTAACATGTCAGACCCGAATAGAAGTGTGATATCATGGGATTATCCGTATCCTGTGGTGCTTTATTTTACTCCAAGTTCTCTGGCTTCACCTTCCCTGCTCTCATCTCATGAAATGTTCTTATCAGTTAGAAAGGTGTGCTGTGTGGTCACACAGTGGTAGGCTAATTAAAACCGTAATCGTTGCATTTCATCCCAGCTCTGTTTTTCGGTCAGTGCTGTAGCTCTGCCTGCAGTTAAGACGCTCCCATGGTGCATTTGCTTGACATGTTGCATATCAGAATTCCTTTCAGCTGTACCTGTGCAGCTGAGTCTGCCTCCCACTGCTGCCTGGCAGTAATTGAATTTGGGGTCTCTTGGGTAGATAGAGGAGATGTGTGGGAGGGAGAGTGAGGATGAATGAAGCGAAAATTGAGGGAGGGACGTGTGTGTGTGTGTGTGTGTGTGTGTGTGTGTGTGTGTGTGTGTGTGTGTGTGTGTGTAAAAAGAGTGAAATCTCAAACAGCTTACATATGCCTGCTGGATATGTATTGGCCTCTCTACCTCTCATTATTAAAGTGAGAACTGTTGCATAAGCTACCATAGAGAATAGCAAACCAGAAGATTTCATCTGTCCTGTTTTTGGTTTCCTCCTCTCTTCAGGCATGTTTGGGCTCCTTTGAGCTTTAGCCTGGGTGTCCCAACTGTTGAGCTTTTCTCTAGCTGTCTCTATTGATAAGTGATGCGCGGAGGTCCAGCGCTAAAAGATTCAAAGCTCTGTCAATGGAGGCCAGTGTGGGAATGCCCCTTAATAGATATCAAAGGATGTTTCCCAGGGGACGTCCACTGTCACACAAACAGTGGGGGTTGGTCTGTTCTGGGTATTTCAGGTCTTTGGACAGCAGTAAATGACTACTTTAGAGGGCTTGCAGAATAGCTAGCTCTAACAGGCTGTTGTCAAAGTCATAATGAATCCTTCCTGTTTTGTGTCCTTATGAAGAAGTTAAATAAGAGGGTCAGCCATGTTAAGGGCTGACACATCTTTGGCTCAATTCACATACTGCAGCTCACCTTACAGTTCAAGATGATAATATTTGATGCACAATATGATCATGGCTTTATGCTATGCAAAGATTGGATTTCTTATGAACGATCTCATTTGTGTATACATGCATATTCGACATATAGGGCCCTATCTTGCACCCGGCGCAGCGCAGTGCAAAGCCTAACGCAAGTGTCTTTGCTAGTTTAAGACCGACGCAGTTGTTAATTACCCATCCAGCGCCCACGTTGTTTAAATAGCAAATGCACCTGCGCCCATATGTGCACCTAGTGGTCCCTGTAAGCTGGTCTTACAGGGAGGGGTGGTCAGGTGCATTCTTGGCGTATTGCTATCTTGAGGCAGTGGAAAGTGATTGCGCCATTTCATTGTTATTTTAACAGCGCATTAGTAAAATGAACCTAGGCTCGTGCACAGCGTGCGCACACTATGCTTGTTACACACACAGGGACGCACAGCAGCACACAACATGCAAAAGATTAAAAATAAAAATATTACAATGTGAAATAGTATTATGATATGACGTTTGTAGCTTGGCGCATTGCTATTATGATGGCAGATTTGCTAAGCAGGAAGGAGAGATTTTCAGGAGAAGAAACTGATCTGCTGGTGCGTGAAGTGAAAGCGCGCGAGCAGATCAGTTTCTTCTCCTGAAAATCTCTCCTTTCTGCTTAGCAAATCAGCCAACATAATAGCAATGCACCAAGCTACAAACGCGCCTGGCTTTTAAAGGGAATGGGAGATGACACTCTGATTGGTTTATTGCATGTTACGCCCAAAACACACCTATGTTATAATTAAGACACTAAGTACAACCCTTTTGAACCATGCGCCTGGCGCACAGACCCTTTTTTCTGCCGTTAAACTAGCAAAAGTGGATTTGTACACGCCCTAAACGCACCTGTGCCAGGTGCTTCACACCGTGCGCTTAGATCGTTAAAATAGGGCCCATAGTCTCTCTTTTTCAGAGTAGTGGATTGATTGTCTAATCATCTAGTTTTTACATTCAGACGGAGATACAGGTCTTGTGGTTTTAGTGTGACTCACTTGCTTTATTTCATTTAAATCCATCACACAGAAATGTTGTCTGGGAGCTCACTCACATATGCTCAGTTGACCTCCTTTTAAACGGAGAGACAGCACGTAAACATTTAGCCTAATAAAGATATATTTGGTTAGTGAAATTACACTGAAATCATTTAAGTGAAGTGATTACACTGCACAGTCAAATGTGAACCATGTGGTTTAAATCAAATTATTAGTAGTAGTAGAGTCAAAGTGTTATGCTGAGCAACCAATAGTATACATGTAATTGCGCAATGATTGTGACTCTCTTAGACCCATACGGCTCTTTTGTGGTAATAAAACACACAACCAATCACATATAGCATTAACAGATCAATGACAGTGTATTTAATATGATAATATAAAACTTGCAGGGAAATTAGGTTATTACAGCAGCAAACAGTAGATATACAGCATGCAACTAATATTAGTAGACAGACTCTGTCACATATGTGTGATCCGATCTAGAGCAGGATAGCCATTAGGGGTATCACGATTCTCCAAATCCTCGATTCGATTACATTTTCAATTCAAAGGTCACGGTTTGATTCGATTCTCGATTATTTTTTTTTTTTAAAGCACGGGTTGCTATGCCATTTTTAGACTAGACTTTTATGCAGTATAATATCTGACCATTATTCGCAATGTACCACACTACATTGTCAAATTTAAAACATTTATTAAAAACATAATGTAACAATAACTTATATCTTCAGTCAGTTGGAAACTTGACAATTTGTCAATAAAGTAAAAAGAAAAAAAAAGTTTGCCGACAATGCTGAAGGCAGACGCTTTGCAGCACAGTGGTGTTTGGTGTGCTGTGTCAGCACTAGGATTAGGCAATGGTTATGGTTAGGGTTAAGGCCCTGACACACCAACCAGACGGGCTGACCGTCGGCAGAAAAGCCAGTCGGACTGATCAGTCGGGTCCCGAGGTCCAAAAAATGCCTCAGAACACACTGAGGCGACGCCGACTTGAGCGTACGCTCTGCGCGTGCGGGAAACGTAATACGTCTCCATAGCAGCAGGCGGCGCTGCTCTGTATTGTTTCCATTAACAGTCTGATTATTTACCAGAAAATGAAGACCGGCAGCTGATTGGATGAACGCGTCACGTGGTTCTTTTTTCTCCGGAAATTCACAGCCAGACAGTCATGGCGGCTTGTTCAGAATACGATCTCATATTGTACTAAAATAGTTCACCGAAACGTGTTTCTGAAAACATTTTAAGCGAGAAATAGGCCATGCAGTTGCTGAATCTGTCTTCATTTCAGATTGACAAAGGTCAGTTTAAAAGATTTTCGTCAGATTTTGAGAGACTCTAGTCACGCTCATTCCGCTCCCCGTTTCTGGATTAGCACTCCACCAATCAGATGGGTCATTTGAGTCCGACTGCCGGCAGTGCCCGCCCCGCCGATTATACATGTCAAATCGGCCAACATGAAGGACGACGGCACAGAACACACCGAACAGACTCGAGTCGAGGCTCATCCGCTCCCCATTTCCGGGTGAGTCCCGACTGCCCTGTCCCCGACTGAACATGTTGGGTCGGCCCAAATGAATGCCGACGGCTCCTCGAACGGCCGACGGCACGGGGCACACAGAACAGACTCGAGTCACGGACCTTGCCAGACGGCCCGACGCCCGATTATCGGGTTGGTGTGTCTTCTCTATTAGGTGCCTTGAAGACGATGGTCGCAGCGCTGCCTTGAAGGCTTGGTTGGGGGCTTAAAACACCATTGAGCCAGCACAGAAACCCCGCGGCCACGCTGCTGTGAAAGCTCCCCGAACGTCATTTATCAGAGTCTGGTTGTTACCCCTCTCAGTGGCAGCTCCTCTACTTCATATCTTTATACCGGAGCTAACCGCTAACCGGAGCTAACCGCTAATCAGAGCTAGCTAATAGTTGCCAACCGAGCCTTCAGTTCTGCGTGTCTGTATCCATTAACTGCACGTATGGACTCGAACCAGAATAAAACCCTTCATTTTATTAAAATGGCTGTAAAAGTTTTAAACTACAACTCAGAGTTGTTTGAATGACAGAAATCAGCTCAAGGTACAGTGTAGCACTAGCGTGCTAGTTGATGCTTTCTCTGCGGAGTGCAGACTGATTTGCTCTCGCGAGTCATGTGACCAAATCGCAGCCTTTGCGATTAGGAAAACGTATCGCGATATTATCGCAAATGCAATTAATCGTTCAGCCCTAGCACAGCGGTCTTAGCAGCTGAGCAGACAGATAGCAGAGAGGGCGACTCTACAGTCCGCTGCTTGTTGCTCTCTCTAATATTACCAATATAAGCTGCTCTGTTTAGGCTACAAACCGTGCATGCAGGCTGAAATTCAACCGTGCGGTTTTGTCGGGATTAAGCTATAAGCAGAAGGAAACTCCGCTAGCTGCTAGGCTAATGTGCAATGGTAAACACACAGAATATGGTACACGCACATAGCAGAGCTTGCAAACTGGCTTTCTTGTCGACAACGCGAACATTGTCAACATAACTCACTGGAAATCCAAAATACTTCCACACCGGCGACTTCACTGAAAGAGGAGGGGGTTCAAGTACTGTCGATGGGTCTCCTGCATCTGCAGTTGCCATGCTAACTTTTGACTGGCTGTAGCTAAGTTAGAGGAGGTTGACTTGCAGCACTTCAACACGTGTGTTTTTTTCCGCTTGACAAGCCAACCGGACGTGACATGGGGGCGTGGCAGCATCGACGATTCCATTTTTTTATTTGAAATTCGAGATTGTGATTTAATTGTCGGTCCATTTCGACTTAAAATCGAAATCATGACACCCTTAGCAGCCATGCTGCTGCACACTCTAGGTTACCGTGGAGATCTTTCCCTAGTTAAATAGTGAGCCAGCGTTGTGCGACTGAAAGCCTTGGTTGCACCCAGCATCGGTTTGCTAACCTCACTTGGTGAGAAAAACCCCAGGCCCACATTTAAACCCAAAACACTTTGGGAGACGTTCTTGTGCCTTAAACCTCTTAGGGCGTTTTCACACATACGTCATTTGGTCCGGCCCTTCGGACTTTTCAGTTTGATCCGAACCAAAATTACACATTATTAGTGTGAAACCTCCCCTGGACCACGGTCCAGATCAAAAGACCAAATTTTGGTGCGATAAAAAGAGGTGGTCTTGGTCTGGTTCGTTTATAGTGTGAAAGCATTTTTTGGATGGTTCGGACTTTCGGACCAAATACAAGAAGCTCTGGCAGGCTCTCCTTGTGTTACAAGACCGGGGAAGCTCCTTTAAGGAATAGCTCAGTGCTTAGCCTGTACGTGAGAGAGAGTGTGTGACGGTGAATGCACTCAGAGCAGACAGCTGTTGGCTATCAGAGCAGAGAATACATCATCAGTTTATTTGTTAAGTGGTAGTACATGTACAGTGTAGGACAAGGTTTCTGTTTGTCTCTAAATAATTGCTCCAGAAAGAAAGTTCCTGTGTCTTGCTTCTCAACATCACAACAAAACAAAAAGAGCTGCAGCAGTAGGGGAGAGCAGCAGGACGGGGACGGCCGTCTACAAACCAATCAATTATAAGTATCAGGAGACACAGCTCACGTATGTGATGACGGCAGGACGTAGTTTTGTCACATATAGATCTTTAGTGCGCTTGCATAACTACAATGTAACAAAAACATGAACCATGGTCCGGACCTTGGTTCGGACTTTCAGGTGTGAAAACGCCTTTACTCTCAGAAACACTCATGTTCACTTCTCATCTATTGTTTGTGTTGTTAAAATAGTCAGAGTGTGTTGTTTATGTCTCTGAGAACCCTTAAACCCCAGCACTCTAAAGTCAAAGAGTCCAGTGTTCACATTTCCAGAGCCAGATTTGTGTGTGCGGTAGTATAGTCACATCCTTGCTAGTTGGCTTATAAAGCAACACGTATTTCATAGTAGCACATAGAGATGTTTTTGAGTGTGGTATAAAAACCATGAACAGGGTGTGGCGTTTGCACCCCCATGTATTTTAGCCTCCAAAAACCATGGTTATGGTCACAGCAATTGCAGCATTATTACATGGAGAAATGGAGCTAAACGCTGTGCCTCTAAAAGTAGAGCACTCATTACCCAGTAGAATGATTAAAATAAAAAGATAATTACTCACTATTTAACCTCAACCGCATGCTTCCCTTCAGCTTCAGATGACTCAATATTTTTTTCTCTCAGAGATTAGGAATCAAAATGTCCCTTATGTTGCCATGGTTACTGGTCTTCCAGTGGAGAGGAATTGGTATTCTGTAGTCACTGAGGCCAAAATTCCTGCTGGACCCGGTGGCCTGCAGACATGGAGCAACAGCTGCCTTCACAGAGTGCTGTGCATGCTCTCGCATTTGTTTGCCGGCTTGTGTTTGTGCCCGAGTACTCCACCGAACCACCTCAGATGTGAGATTTCACCTCAGGACAGCGTCCACATTTTTCACGCTGTGGAGAACGAGCGCTAATGCTAGTGCCACGGGGTGGTTCATGCAGCGGGCTGAAGGTTTCAACTGTGCTACATTAAAATGGGCAGTGTAATGCTGCAGTGAAAGTTTTCTGCCAAAGTGACTTGACTCTTGGACCAAACCGTTCAGGTTAGTGCCTCCGAATGTCTCTGAATCCCAATTGCATACCTCTCAATGCAGGTCTCCTATCACCAAGCTTATTTTGTTATCAGTGGGGCTTTACTGAAGTACAACTGCTCAGTTTCACACATACTGTACATTTTCAGCGTCAACTCAAACAGAGGAAAAAACCTACAGCAACAAATGTAGTGAAACTTCTTCTATTGCATAGATGCCAAATGTATAACATACATTCACGGTCCGCAGAGGATGAATGGTCCGTGTACTTGGTGGCCAACGGATTTTCGTTTTGAAAGGAAAAAAACAAAAACGAAAAATGGTGTGTGTGTGTGTGTGTCATTTAAAATATGTTGCTGTCTCACCCAGCGTGGCCAGAGACACTAAGATAGTACTGTATTTTTTAATCTATAATGACCACCTACTTTGAATTCAATGTGCATGTGTATATTAGTTATAGCAGCGGCATCACTGGTGTTCTGTTTTTTTTTTAAACCGAGAGTGCTTTCTTGGTTGTTGACCTTAATCCTCGTTCACAGGAAGTGCAGCCTTAGTCTGAGGCTCTTGTTTCTACATCTGCATGCTCTAAGGTCAACTATATTCTGACAGGGAAATCCCAGTGCTCCCTCACACTGGCCAAGTGATAATTATAGGTTCATTGTGAAAAGATTAACATTCTTAATATGATCTTTGTCTTATTGATTTGTTGCCTCTGGGTGTTCCTAGAGATGTTTTTTCTGCAGCTATTGACAAAATAAAATTAAAGCAAAGGCTTAGCCTATGTTTGGTCTGTTTTTATTGCTTTTAACCTCTTATATTCTACAAAATTGGACTTGTCAATGCACGTTTTGCCCCAATGGATGCCACAGTTTACAGACTGGGTAGATACATTTTAACAATGGAAGGAGATAAAATATGTTTGTGTGTGTGTGTGTGTGTGTGTGTGTGTGTGTGTGTGTGTGTGTGTGTGTGTGTGTGTGTGGGGGGGGTGTCTACATTGACAAGGCTTTTGATGTAAGGTCACAACAGCTATCATCAGAACAGTAACTCAACTACATCATAGGGCAGAGGGCCTCTGGATTTGCGCAACTGACGGGTAAGTAGTTTAAGGCTAATCTCGAGGAGGCCAATTCATTGGCCTCACCAGTAAAGCAGCATGTGCAGCTGTCATTATATATTACTGGTGGAGATTATGGTGAAGGAAACGTGCAGCAGGACAGTACCAAGAACCAACACATTCCTCCAGAGATCTGGCTGCTCCAGCCCTGGAAAGACTCTTAAACACAAGCTCCCCAAGTCTCATCTTCTTCACATTGTGGCCCACTCAAAAAGGAGTGGAGGTCTGGAGTGAGGTGTAGGCAGGAAGCTGCTCTATCCGCCTTCAAGTGTGTTGATGCCACATATAGAGAGATGGTGAATGACCGGGACGCCACATAATAAGCATTTTTAACTATTTTCAATGAATCAGGGAAATAATTACCTGATTAATCAATAATGGAAATAGTTAAAGTGTGTAGTTCGTTGCAGCCTTAGTAGTTCTGTACTGCAATATAACTATTGCAATATCTATATATTATAGGTGGGAATCACCAAAGGCCCCACGATACGATATTATCACGATACTTATCACAATACAATATTATTGCAATTTTAAACATATTGCGATATTCTGCAATACATTGCAATTTATTACCTTTTTCCAACTTCAAATTATGTCCCCAAAGGAAAACTTTGTCAACATCTGTTTTATCTGAGAAGATACAGTTCTCTGTTTGTTCATCTTACTTCAATTTTATTGCCGCAAAATGCGATTGTCATGTGCAATTTATATAATAAAAGATCAATACTTGCCGTCAGTGTATCGATACGGTATTGCCACGGAAAATATTGCTTGATACTATGCTGTATTGATGTTTTTCCCACCCCTACTACATATATCGAGAAATGGTGAGTTTTCTAGAAAATCAATAAAGAAATTGTAAGGATACCATAACTACCATGTTTTTGGCTTGCTAAATGAATACCTGACTAATCAAGGTACCATAAATGAAGTTCTGTTGCTAATTGATACAATATGCTAATACACAAAGAGATATGGACAGGGTTGGCTATCTCGATAAAAACGGTATGGCAAATCTATATGTTTTCATATATCATATCTCCCAAACTAGCCCTAATCGAACCCAATGTTGAATCCCAGTTGCTAGTCTTAACGTTTTAGTATCTAACCTCTTCAGTTTGTCATAGCTGGTACTTCTGCATCTTAATAATGTCTTGTTTTTGGCAAGCCAGAATCTGCATATTAATTATGTTCATATTAATGCTTATGCACCGTGTCTTAATGACATCCCATATTATTACTGTGCTCTCTCTCTCTCTCTCTCTTGATCTCTCCAACGCACACACAGCAGCACATACTATAAGCATCACAGTGATTATGTAGATCAGTGTGTCTGCTCCAATATTAGCAAGCTGCTGTTTATACAGGCAGTGTGGTACGTTAACTTATGCTTAATTAACATACCTTGGATATTAATGTTCCCACAAGAATGTGTCCCATCTGTTTTGTATCTGATGAATATGTGTGGGTTTGAGTTATTGGTAAAGTATACCTGACCTGTCACTGATCTGTCTGAGCCAATGCTCAGATCGTTAATTCAACAGCTGTTCCTCTGCTTCTTAAACATACTCTGACATTAATTTGAGATTTCTGATATTGTCTTACAGTCTCAGCAGTGTCACATACTTTAAGGCAACTAAATATTGAAACAGTTGGTTTAGAAACGTGCCCACGCAATTACAGATGCCTACATTTCTGATGATCTGATCTAAAATTTAGATCGTTGGGGAAGTGTCACGCTCAGTGGAGACATAAATGATACTGGTGTGTACTGGCTTGGTTCACTGGGAATAGATGCATGAAACTGGATACCTGCTCTGCTTGTGCTTTGGCTTGGTGGATTTTGACAGATTGTGGATTGGATGTGACTTCAGGGTTACTGCAGTTTTTCCAGCTTGTTATGCAGAAGACTGATGAGGACGTATGTTAGCATTTATGTTTTTCCTCATTTTCTTGATTTTGTGGTCAGTTTAAGATGAATTTAGACTGCTGTTCTCTCAGACTAACCTCTGCGAGTGTGCAAGTGTCACATGTAATCTTCCGCCTGCTGTACTTCCCTAACTGTATTGTCCACTAGATAATCTCTTTGATTCAGCTCTCTGGTGTATTTTATAATACAACCATCTGTCCAAGAGGGTGAAGCAAGGCCTGCTTGGTGTTTACTGATGGTTTAATCAATCCAAATAATTAAAAATAACCCCTTTGACATGTTTTGTAGTCAGACTATATATGAAAGGCTTGTGTCTTCCTTGGCCTGACCTTGTGGGAGTTGTCTCTCACAGTTACACTTAATTAATCTCTTAATTAACCTATTGATTGCCTTTGCTTTCACAGTTACAGTGCTCTGCAGTACTCACAGCTGTCTCTTAGTTCTGCAGGTGGTGGTGGTTCCCTTCACACAAACATGACACAGACACTATAGTTGCTATTCTTAATATTGTACTTTTTCGAAACGTTTAGTACGAAATTCTGAAGGGAGCATTCTACAGTTTTGCACGTGCTTGGGATGCAGACATCCTTGTACAGTTTTTGGACTACTCGATGAGAAAGAATGTGTTTTGCATGCGGATTGGAAAGAAAATATCATGGCATAACTCATAACTTATATTATATAAACTGGAACTATGGAAGTTAAGGATCCTTTTTTTTGTGGTGAATATTTGATTTTGGAACAAACATCTTTTCAAGTCATTTCATTTTTGAATATCTTTCTGTGGTAATGCTGTAATAGCCGTTTAAAATGTATTATTCAGCTTTTCAGTCTGCTTTTATCTAGCTAAACTTAAGGTGTTTTTTTCTGCCTAAATGTGAAGTGACATATCCCCCCCCCTTCCTCACCTCAAGTGACAGTAATCCCAGCTCTGGGAATGGGTGGTTGTGGAGAATAATCAGCATGGCTCCAGAATTTAAAGCGCCCTGAAAGGGATTCAGGCAGATGAAGGAAAAAGAGGCCAATCTTTTTGGTAATTCCAGCTCTCTGAAAACCTGCACTTGCTTATTTTAATGATATTCCATGTTAAGCTCAGACATGATAAAATTTTGTAGTGTATGTTTAACATACAGTAATACCATCCATGACTTAATATTTGCAAGCACAGCAAAGTGTGTTGGCTGGTTTGGTTGAGTCTCTGCTGCTGCTTGTTTAGTGTCTGCACCAACGATGCAAACCCACAACTGTTAGATTTGTCTTCTGATTTATGGCGCTCTGACTAACAGCGGGAGGTCCTCGCACAAACGCACAGAGCTATGCGCTGTTAGGTATTCAGCAGCACAATAGCCACAACAGAACACTTAATTATTCTTTATGCAAAATCAATATGTTTCTAGCAGTCCAGACAAGAGGGCAGGCAGGCAAAGTAGGGAAAAATGTCCAAAGAGAGGAGGAGGAGGTGGCTGTTGAGGGAAGCTACCTCCATTTCAGCCCCTATTGAATCCAGGGGACATTATTTTCATGCTTGTCCTCTTGGGGCCTGGAGGCTGGCCTATTGTGACAGAATGATTCTGACAGCTGTGGCAGTCCAATCATCACTTTTCCTTTCAATTTTGTTGTTGTAGATATTCTTCATCTGCAGCTTGGAGAAGGAAAAAAAACAAATGAGAGAAAAGATACTTATATTTGATACTTAAATAATGTAATTCCTCAGCATTTCTTGTAAACGTAACACTGCTTTGGATGTTCTTTTACTGAGTATGGGGCTAGGTTAAATGGATCATGATTTACTTTAGGTACAATTATATTAAAGCTGTCCTAATTATGAACACACTACTGCAAACATATGCATGGTCACACTTCCGTATGTGCTGTGAGGGTATGCGGGTAATTTGACAGGATTATCAGCAGGTTTGCCTCCCTCCACTGTTCTCTCTTTGTCAGCTTCCCGCTGTAGTCGAGTCACCCTGGGAACCTCTGCAGCACATGACCTGAATCTCAATGAGCTTTAGCTGCCACTGACCTCTCTGTCCTACCCTTCCCTTACAGTGCACTGTATACACCTACACCACAGCACATGTGAAGATGCCTACATGTGCTCTAAGGTACTTTAAATGACTGTTTTTCTTTTTGGCTTTATTGCGACTGAACCCATGGGAGTATAAGACGGACAGTCGTGCAGTCTTCACATGTGTTTTCAATAACAGCACCAGGAGGATTCAGTGTGGTAATGAATCTGCCTTCTACTGTAAGCAGTTCTGTAATCTCAGCCCAGCCCTGAGCAGTGTTATCAGAAGAGCCACGGTTCACTTAAAAGTATCCAAAATCAATCCCGGGTCTTTCCATTGCTACTACTTCACACGTGCCAAGTATTGAAGGGTGAAAATGCATCTCCTGATGTTATGAGTACTGGAGATAGTTAGTTAGATTCCCAAAAGTGACCTTTTCCCACTTCTCCATTTGCTTATTCCGTTCTTTAAAGTCTCTTTCATGTTTGACCTCGATCAGCTTCCAGTGATGTTGCTGAATGTCACAGCTGAAAACCTCCCACCATTATCTATTAAGGTATAACTGAACCAGCAGGGGCCACCACACCAGCTCACCCCAAGACACAAGACAAGACTAAATGGAATTTAATTTTTAAATCCCTGCTGATATCCGATCCAACAATGGCTGACTGCTTGGCTTGATAAAAAAAAAAAAACATCATCAACTCCGCCTTTATTGTACTCCAACCAACAAGACTCCCATATTCAACTATTCCCTTTGTTCTCTCTGTCTATCTGGAGCCTAAAGGCATTGGCAGTCTGTTTACCACCCATGCCACCCACCCACCACATTCCCCCAGGAGGAGTTTTGTGAGCACTGCCCGGCTTGGCTTATTGCAACTGAAGTGGACCATACCAACAACTCCTAGAGGGGAACCGTAGAGTGAACACAAAGCTACGTTACACCTGACCTTTATGGGTTGTTATTTTTATGCTGACAGGAGCTTACTAACAAGAGGTGGGGGTTGGGGGAGAGGGGTGTACCCTGGTCTACCCTGAAGTGGAAACCCAAGCGGACATGTGTGTAGACACTGCTGTCATCTTTATTTAGCCTTCCTCTGTCAGTTGGAGCATGTGGAGGTCAGTGTAGCGATGCGAACATGCCTCATACACGTGACCAGTAGTAGCATCCTATGAGTCTATGTTCATACCTAATAAACCCAGACAGACCCTTCCTGGCCTGGGACTGAGAGCGCTGAATCAGGTTGCATCGTTTTACTCAGGCATTGGCTGCTTCTGTGTAAACTAGCTCCAGTGCTTTTATAGATAGAGGTCATAAAAAGGGAGATTGGTGACATTTTCTTGGCATTGCATGATCAAAGAAATGTCAGCTGCTGAGCATGACGTTTCTTTAAGACTGTAACCTTTCTGCTGGCGGGGCGGCCATGTGACATGTATGGAGAGGGATGAGAAATCATGTGTCAGCTGCATGTCAGGGTGAAGAAGTCACAGCACAGTCTCGCATTTGCAATCTATCTGCATCTGTGAACAGTTGTCAAAGTGGAAATTCAAACATTTTTGCATGATTGTAGTTGTTTAGTTTTGAGTCTAGATTAGAAGGGGAACTAGAAAGATAGTTTTGCTGCAGGTGCTCTTTTAATAAAGAAAAGTGCATGTTTTAATAAAGTAGAATTGACACAGTAAACTATCCTTTGCCTTCAAATCTTTGTGAGGTGTTGATTCAACTATCTAAATGAACTTAAATTAGAAGCCAGTTTAAGTTAGACCTTTATGTTCAGGATGGCGATATTGGTTGGTGGGTCGGTCCGAAGTTTGGTCCAGTCTGAAATATCCCAACAGCTATTGGATGGATTTCCATGAAATCTGGTCCAGAATTGAATGTTCCCCACAGGATGAATTGTAATAACTTTAGTGATCCCTTAACTTTTCATTTAATGCCATCATCAGGTAAAAACTTAAATATGTCAAATAATTACAGTTGCTTTAATGAATATTTTTCTATAAACAATGTGCTAAACTAACACTGAACATTTATTTCAAAGCTCTGCCTCACACATCTTCTAGCTCGGCTGTAGACCCTTAGTATTGTGACAACATTAGGCAGTTATTACCAGGTATCAATAGTGTGCTTTATTGTGTGATTTCTAATGTGTTAACAGTTCACTGAAGGCACCCTGACCAGACATTGTGGCTACATAGATAACTGCCAAGGTGCTGTTATATTAACAGCGATTAGGCCTTTTTTGTACTGGAGACATTTTGACCATAGGTAAAGCACAGGTGTAAGTAAATAATAACCAATGGCTGAATTGCATTTAGCTGCTTCAGTTTAGGGTCTTTCAGGTACATTTTACTGAAATTGTACAATTTTTCATGTGACAAATAAAAAATGTTTGATTGATATAGTGTAGCTGGCTTACTGTCATGACTTACCTGGACACTTGGATAGAACAAAGCCATCATTAATGTTTTTAGTTACACCTGTGCTTTTCCTACCATGACAAGTCAAAATATCTGCTGTGAAAAAGGCCCATGGATCATATGTAATAGCGATGAAATGATCACTATATACACCACTGCCCTTAATACTTGTGTGTTCATTTGGTCTTGTGCTGTTTTTATGTTTTTTTTGACCAGAGTTCAGTTGTGTAAGATGTTAGAATTAGACTTCAGAGACTTTAGAGTGAGTACTGTTACATAGTGTCCTCTGAGTGCCTGCGTCATGACGGCAGTCAATCTCTGCGACTTGTGCTTCATTAACAACGGCGCTCTTATTGTGTCGGCTGCGGCAGTGTCAAATGGCAGTACCATAACTCCGGTCTGCAACAGCTGCATTTAATCAAGCGCTGGCTCTAATCAGCCTCTGCCTTACCCATCTCTGCTTGGCTCATGGTCATTTTACATTGACAGCAGATTTATAAGGCTGGAGATGAGAGTTCCCCAGTGAGGCAGAAACACTCTTCAGCCTTCACTGTATTCAGCTCGGTTTCCCCTGCTGTGTGTGTGTGTGTGTGTGTGTGTGTGTGTGTGTGTGTGTGTGTGTGTGATGCCCCTTTCCCTCCAGCCTCCTTGTGGCCTCCCTCATCAGTGCCATCACCATATGGAAACAGCTGGTCCTCAGTGTCGGGATGCCCTCTGCACTGCATGAGGCAGCCTGGAGACAGATAGTGGTGTTAAACACAGAAAGGACAGACTTGGGGAGAAGCTGGGAGGCTTGTTTGTGGAAGATTTGGATTTGGTTGTGGAAGTGTAAACCCTCTCACTAAGCTGATGGAGCTTAAGTTTTTATTCTCTAAGCATTAAGGAACACAGGAATCCCCCCTTTATTGCCAGATGAAAAGAGGATGTCAACACAGTTCAGCTGTGTGAAGGGAATTCTTGTAGGAGCGTGTGCCTTAGTAACTCACTGTCCTTTTGTGCAAATTTAGTGGAGAAACTGCTTGAAACATACTCAGACACAGCCCTGGATCATTATCTAAGCCTGCTACTATAAACACATTCTGTAGCTGGGATTCGCTCCACACTGGTGCAAACCAGTCACGAGGAAGCAGCCATGCAGAAATACTCTCGTTGTGTGCCCCACAGAGCTCTGTCTCTCATTGGAGCGCCTAAACAGAAGACATGTTTCAGTGGAAATCCCTGACTTTTCTTTGACCTTCCATGGGAAAGTTCTCGCTCCAAAGTTGTGGTGGCTTTTTGAGGTTTTTGTGTTGTCACATTGCAAGCGTTTGTCAGAAAAGTGGGCGGTTAAGTTGGTCTTCAAAGTGATTAATGTACTGTATGTAGGGTGAGTGAGTCAGTGGTCAGGGAGACTGTTTGTTTCATCCTGATTCTGTATCAGCCTCAAAGGCCTGCTGGTCCATCATCCGTGACAGCAATGGCACTGAAAACACAGATCAAAAACAGGGTCCAAACCCCCCCCCCCCCCCCAGCTGCAATAGTTTTTTTGTGGCCTACTGTGCTATTGAATGCCAGGACGAAGGATAGGTAAGGAATTTAGACAGACTGAGTTGTCGTCTGTTTCTATGACATTATCTTCCACGGGGTTTGGCAGGTCGACAAAGCAGTTAGTTTCTCACTGCTCTTTTGTGTCAAAGTGTTATCATTGGGGTTATCCTGAAGTATGGTTGTTCTTCCTTTTAAATAAGAATATAAAATGTCACTTGAATTGAATTGCTGAGAACAAAAGTTCAGATTAAAAATAGAAATGGTTACTTGACAGACAAGTGTTGTTTTAACCAGTATTTCTTTTCCTCTTGTTCACAGCAAAAAGCCTCAGGCAAGGTGCTGTTTGACCTGGTGTGCTCCCACATGAACCTCATCGAGGGCGACTACTTTGGCTTGGAGTTTCAGAACCATCAAAAGATGATGGTGAGTAAGGATAAAAATGAAAGTAAAATGTAGCCAATTCTTATACATCTCAGAATTGGTATTGCTTAAAACCAGCTACTTAGTGACATCTTTTTAATTGTTTTTTTTTTCCCCACAGGTTTGGTTAGACCATATCAAGCCCATTATCAAGCAGCTCAGACGTAAGTGTTTCTAAATGATTTGCATGATTTTTGAAGGCGTCTTTCTACTGTTTTATCTGGAGAAAATAGCCGTCAAATCAGTTAAGAGCAACTATACAGTTTTGTATTTTATGCAACCAAGCAAAGTCCAATCAGAGACCTACACTCATTGGTCAGTTTATTAGGTACATGAAGCTAAAACTAATGCAACAGTCCTGCAATAAACCTACCTTCATGAAGGTTATAATGTTTATATTATTAATAAACAACTGAGTGCATTTTGTGTTATTAAAAAATTCAAAATTCATCTATCCCACACAGGACCGAAGCACACAATCCTGAGGTTTGCTGTGAAGTTCTTTCCTCCAGACCATGCCCAGCTACTGGAGGAGCTAACTAGGTGAGCTCCTTTCCACATAATTTAACTCCTTTTATCTCTGCATCATGTATATCCTTGAGTTGGCATTGAAATGTGCATTTATTTACATTTTGTCAATGTAAAAGACTTTAGCTGTGACCGAATGCCATTGTAGAAGCATAAATGAAACATGTTCTCCGGTTCCCAGAAGATTTATTCCCCCCAGCTTTGCACTTTCGTCATGGCTGCCATGTTTCTGATTTAGCCCTCTGGAGAGGAGCTAATGATTTTCTGGTTTCTGTTTCCTCGTCGTGGAGCATGTTTTCACAGAGTCAGAGTGGATAAATAATAGGCGTACAGAAAGTAATGCCCCTCTGACAATTCTGTGTTTATTCTGTTAAGCTTGGTTAAGACCTCACCTTTTGTTAAAAAGCATACTTTAGATGGTTTTTCCTGCCAAAGCAGGCTCTCCTCCATCATAAGGTCAGGCCTCATAACTACACTAATTAAGTCCATTGATGAAAATGGTAACACTTCTTATCTATAGACCTCTGACTTTTAGGTGTGCAGTGGTCTATTCATTTGTAATTTCTTAAAGGGGTACTATGCAGTTTTGGCAATTTCTTCACTTTTTGCTCGCAGGTTTCTCTATAGAGCTCCCCCTACAGCTTCGGAATAGATATTTGGCAACACTGTGTAAAAACTTGCTTGGTCAGTCTGCCGTTTCCTCTTTCTCTGTTCCTCCGACAATGCTTTCCTAGCTTTCTGCTTCTTTTTTGCCGGCTCAGCCATGACGATAGCGTGAAAAACTCCATCGCTACCTTGTTCTTGCTAGCCGGTTCCTGGATGGGGTGCAGTGTATGTGTGCAGTGCCGTGAAGCAATTTGTTACATCGCGAGACCTGATATCACGTGATACTTCCTGATGCTGAGGCCGGCATGACTCCGAAGCTGTTCAGTTAAGGTGAATTAAGCTAAAAAAACTGCATAGTTCCCCTTTTAATGCTCAGTATTTAACTTATTACTATACATTTTATTAAAACTATATTGGTTCCCGCTCTGAATTGCATCCAAGAGAAGCAGCACTGTAGCACAAGACAGTCAGTGAATCTTCGATAAATGACTTCATTTAACTTATTAATTACTGAATCCAAAAAGTGCACCTGGGCCAATTTCTTTTGGGAGACTTTGGTTTAAATTAAAAGAGCTAGGGTTATTATATTTAACAAGAAATGTAGTTACAGCATCTCCCTTGGATGTCCTGTTTGAATTCAGCAGTTTGTGGTGTTTATAATTGAGATTCATTTGATCTTGCTCCAGCGCTGGAAACCACCGCATCTACTCTATTGAATCTGTGAAAGCTGTTTGTGTTTGTGCCCAGGTACCTGTTTGCCCTCCAGATCAAACAGGATGTTTCCTGTGGACGTCTGACCTGCAACGACACCAGTGCCGCGCTGATGGTCTCCCATATTATTCAGTGTATGTTCCTCATGGCTGTTTCCTCATTTAGCTCAAGAGACCAAAGAGTCGACTGATCAGATAACTTCTTGTCTTTGAAGACACATTTTCCAAACAGAGCTTGTCATCAAACATTGTCATATACGTAGCACACTGCGCACCATTGCAAATTGATTATCTGTGTGTTGCTATGGATACCTTTCAGTCGGATGCCTGAACATAATCTTGCAAGACTGCTTTAGAACAACCTCACACATCATGGCAGGAAATACTGAGCATTTTCATAACCTGACATTTCTGAGCCACAGTCTGACAGTCTGTTACCAAAAGGGACCAAAGACAACATGCATTATGATGGAGATCAGTGAAACGTTGTGTCTTTATGTACAGTAGATATGCAAAAGAGTATAATTTGTATCACAAGAATGTTATACAAGTAAAAATGTTTTGCGGGAGTAGAGTTCAGAGAATCTGTGCCAAGGATTATTTAAGCTATTTTGGAGGCTTACTAAGATTGTTGTTGTTGTTTGTTTTTTTCTTTAATTTGTCATCTTCATTATACCTATAATAACATGCATTTTTTTCCTTTCTTCTCCCCAACTTTTCAGCTGAGATTGGGGACTTTGAGGAGAGCCAGTGCCGGTCACACCTCCTCAACAACAATTACATCCCAGATCAAATGCCCCTGATTGATAAGATCATGGAGTTTCACTCGAAGAATATGTGAGTTTCTAGAACAGGGGTACTGTGTGGTGTGCACACATCTAAAATAAGGCATTTCTTTGATCCAGTAATTGTTTCTTTTCAGCTCCGTTCATAAGGTCACTGAAACCATGGCTGAACAGCAATTACTCTCTTCATCCATGAACAGGATCAGTTGTTTCAGAACTCGTGCATGTCAAGCGGGGAAGTTTTATTATACAGGTGACACGTTCAAGAAACCCGCCATCAAATGGATTCTTTCACAAGAGTGCTCCGTTTAGTTCTCTATTATACACCAACTTAGAAAAGCTAGTCTTTGTAGTGTTTTTACAGCTTCTGGCCAGATATGAATATGAGTTTCTCTACTACTCTCTATCAACAATTTGCTGCATTGCTTCTGAAAAAGACTAAAATCTTCCTTAAACTCACCAAGTGACTCACACAGCTGGAGTGAGCTGGGTTAGTAGGTTAAAAACACGGATTTTTAAAGTCTATTCTCACGTGTCTAATGCAGAGTGTTTGTGTTGAAGTGTCAGCCTCAGGTTTAAGAGTGGTATACTGCTGGGAGTATTACTGGAAACATTCCAGATCTTTTCTCACCATCCTCCCTCAAAATGTCCTCATCAGTGCACATATTGGATTCCAAGCTTTGCCAACACTTGTCTCACCTCTATGTTACAGCGGGCCGTGCCAGAGGTGGACACACAGTGGGTGGCTGCTACATGAAAGGAGCTCCATTAGATGTGACGGCTCTCTTTCACTTGCCCTTTTTTTCAACAAAGGCTTTTTTTAGTTGATAACTGTAATTGCAGTTTTTTTGGCTGGGTGCCATGCTGAGTTAAATCTCTTATTAAGTACCACACAGGAAACAGGAAAGCTTATCCACTGATGAGAATTAAGAAATGTAGTATTTGCAACCCCTCCCCCGACCTTCCACCACCGCTCCAACAACTCAGATAAACATTAGAAACCTGGATCCACTCAGACTTGTTCTTTTCACCTCAATTAGTGAGACACACAGCAGGACGATAAGCCATAATTTAATTTATTTGTCCAAATATTTGCTGAAGGATAATTAATGCTACAGTTTGCACTTGTCAAGTGAGTGTTAAAACCTGGATGTAAGATTAGCTTTTTTAATTTAACTGTGTCTCTATTGCCCTCAGTACTCTCATCTCTTTCTCAAAACATACTTTTGCAAATACCAATATATAGATTTAAGGATAAGGTCACTGTTATTCTGTAAATTTGTCATAATGTCAAAACCCTTTTATGAAAAGACCTAAACCAATAGTGAGCTAGTCGAACACTCAATACTTCCTGAAATCCCTGCCCTTTCTTTGGCACTGAGCCCCCGATTATTCCTTCACATAAATTTTTAAAAACCCATAAGAAATATAGTTTCAATATTCATTGTTTAAAAACAAATATAGTTACTTTTTTTTTTTTTTTTAAAAGAGGCTTAGAAATGTCAGCATGTTAGCACTGTAGTTTTTAGCAAATGTGACTGAAACTAAATTAAATGGTGCATTTGTTAAGGACTATTTTCAGCTGCGGATTAATACACATTTGGTGCTCTAGGGAGTATTTACAGCAGCAGGACGATGTATATAATTAACTCAAATAAACTACAGTGCCCACGTTCATGGTAATGAAGAAACATGTCACCCTGTGCAGCAGAGTGGTTGGTGTTTTTAGTAGTTTTTGGACAACCATGAAGGTATATGACACAGTTAATAAGTAGGAGTAATAATAATGGGTAATAAGGATATGTTATGTTAGGCTGTTACTGCACAGTCAGCTTTACATAAAATATCGCCAGCCTCATTCTTTAACTCGTTACTGTTGTCTTTTGTGTTGCTAGTGGTCAAACACCAGCAGAATCAGACCATCAGTTACTAGAAGTGGCACGCAGGTTGGAGATGTATGGGATTCGCCTCCACCCTGCCAAAGATCGTGAGGGCACGAGGCTCAGCCTGGCTGTGGCGCACACTGGTGTCCTGGTCTTTCAGGTAAGTCACACAAGTTTGTAGGTCAACCCAAGTGGTGTGTTGTGGTGTGATGGTTGGTGTAATAATTCATCTGCATGGTACAGATATGAGGAAACTTGTGGGTTATTTGTGCTTTAACTTCACTTCAGCAGATATGTTTGGTGATAAAAAAGTTATATATATTTTTTCAAAGCTTAAGGCAGTGTTTCTCAAACTTTTTTCAATATTGTACCCCCTTTGAACAGTTTTTTTAAGCCAAGTACCCCCTGACCAGTGCAAAACATTTTTGTTAAAAAAAAAAAAAAAAAAAAGTCTATATAAAGAGGAACAATACAGCACCGGCAGGGATAGATTTACTAAACAATAACCTTTTGTAAACAAAAACATTTAAATGCTACATTTCAAATGTTTAGAATCCATCACTTAATTCATTCATTATTATAGTATAATTATTTTAGGAATTATGCATGACATATTTTTAAATTAGCATTTTTGCACATTTCACGTACCCCCTGCAGTACTCCAAAGTACCCCAAGGGGTACATGTACCCCATTTGAGAAACACTGGCTTAAGGTATAAAGGTTATTTCTCATCACTGCAGGGACACACAAAGATTAACGCCTTCAACTGGTCTAAAGTGCGCAAACTGAGCTTCAAGAGGAAACGTTTCCTCATCAAGCTGAGGCCAGATCTAAATGTAAGTGATGTCCCTAAATCACTCTGTGTAAAATACAAATCCCATCAGTGTTTGTTGGTGTGTAAGTTTTTATGTGTCCCCCAGAGTTCATATCAGGACACTCTGGAGTTTCTGATGGGCAGCCGAGACTGCTGTAAAGTCTTCTGGAAGATCTGTGTCGAATACCACGCCTTCTTCCGCCTCTTTGAGGAACCTAAGCCCAAGCCCAAGCCTGTGATCTTCACACGAGGCTCCTCCTTCAGATTTAGGTGAGTTTGCATCATAAAGCTGCTCTCTGACTCTCGGGAGTGCAGTAACACAGCAGCGTCTCCCCATCACTTAACAGTCTACTACAGCTCTCCAAGAATAGCTCATTATTATCTCTACCTTATTTATCTCTGCAGCGGTCGCACACAGAAGCAGGTGATTGATTATGTGAGGGAGTCTGAGTTTAAAAAGATCCCGTTTGAAAGGTAAAGGCTGCAGACACTGTTGACACATTTGGTCTAGGCAAAGGTGCTCAGAGTTTATAATGCTGACCTTCAACATCCTGTCTACCAGGAAACACAGTCGGGTCCAACACAACATCCGCCTGTCGCCGTTGCCTTCTCCGCGCCCCCATGAAGTGCCAACAGAAGTGAGTTTTTTTGTGCATCTACAGCAGACAATTATCTCCATATCACCAGCACCATGCTCTCATTTACACAACAAAAGCCTCAATTGTACCCTGTCAAGTTTTCTTACATACAGTTACTTTATTGAACTGTTCTCACCAAAAACTTTTCTCACCAAAAACCATCACGTTTTTTTAAAACATTTTAATATTTTATTATTTTATTTAATCTGCGTTGTTCAATACATTACACTCATGACTTTTTTGTAGCCTGGTCAAATTTTTTATAATCGCATCCTGTACATAATATTTTGTCATTCAAAAATAACTTTCTATATTCATTTTACTGTTGCCTATTCAGTTTCAAGTGTATAGCGGAGGACAGTACCCAACCTTGGCTTCATTTTATTTTATTCATGAATCCCCCTCTGGTCCTGTTTCTATTTGACTTTTCGTAATGTTTTGTTCCCTGTTTGAGCATTATCGTCTTTTTCCTTTAATCACAGTGGACATCTTTCAGTGTTATAATACTGGCTGAATTTATAAGGGTTGAAGCAATACTGCTTACATCAGTACCATTTACATTATTGGTTAACACTTTATGTTCTGTACTGCAGAAATGTATGTACACTACCAGTCAAAAGTTTGGGGTCACTTAGGAATTTCCATTCCACTCCATTATAGACAGAATACCAGCTGATCTGAGTGGGTGGCTGATCTTTAATGCAATATCTACATTGCCCATTATCAGCAACCATTCATCCAATGCTCCAAAGACACATTCTGTTTACTAATCTGATATCATTTTAAAAGGCTAACTAAGAAAACACTGGAGAACCCTTTTGTTATTATGTAAGCACATAATGTAATCTGAAAACTGCTGCCCTGGTTAAAAAAACAATGCAACTGATCTCAGCTGGTATTCTGTCAATAATGGAGTGGAATGGAAATTTTTAAGTGACCCCAAACTTTTGACCGGTAGTGTATGTATGTTCAATATGTAAGTATATACAATGAAACATTGTAATGCATTTGATCAAATCTTGGCAGCGTGTGCTGCAGGAGAGTGCCTAAGTCCGCCAAGGCATACAAAGAAACGGGTGTTAAACCACCTGTTTCGTGTTCGGAGATGGTGTCATACTTCTGGTCATCTCTGGTCGCTGCACCTTTAGTCCTTGCACCTACTTGCAGGTCTAGTTTACACACAATGTTTACGTTGGCTAGGAATCTTCTTGTTCTTTTCTGCCTTTTGCTAGATTTATTGGCACATTACCACGACTAACTGTCGATCGGCGAAACTGTCAGCAGGAATGTGTATTCTGCCACCCCAAGCACATATGCTTGTACATGTGTATCCTCTGCACATGCTAGTAGAGCACAAAAAACAACAACTCATGGCCCCACAGGTGGTCAAGAAACTCAACAGGCTACCTTCAAGTCAGACAGAATTAACCATTAGTATTTATAATCAAATCAAACATAGTCATGATTAAAATATACTCTTAAAATTATTTAATTCTCTGCCTGTGTCTCTTTCTGTCAGAGTGGTGGTCCTGGGGACAGAGTAGACTCTCCTTCTCTGCATTGTTGGAAGGAGTCGGCGTTGGTGAGTGCAGAAGACCCCTCGGCCTCGAGGACAACAAGGGCCAGCCCGTCTCAACAGAGAAACGGCCACGGGGACAGAACGGGGTCTGTGTCCAGGACCGAGGAGACAAGAGGCTCAACCCGACAGACCCACACAGAACATCTGAGTACAGGTCCAGCATCTCAGGCTGCTAAAGGCGGCAGCTTTTTCATCCCCTTCATTGACTGCAGTGATGTAGATAGTGAATATAACCAGGCTATAAGGTTGAATCACAGTTATAGGGAGCAGCCCATGCTCCGTCATGGGTCTGGCTCTGGGAGCATAAACGGGGCTCTGCAGGCCCAGCAGGAGCAGTTTCTTGGTAGGATGCTGTACAGGGAGTCCCCTGCCTCCTCTAAGCAATCGCTCAACATGAGCCATAAGTTAGACGAGTCTCCCAAGCATTCATACCAAAAGGTTGACCAGAGTCCCGTTTATAGCACTATGGCGGACCTCAGTGCCCATAACCGAGAGAGGCATAGCAGCAGCTCTCTCACAGCCCCACATATGGGTTCTAGGAGTGGCATCACTAGTCCTGCCATGGACAATCATCAATCAAGCTCCCTCGGTTACGCTGAGCAGAACGGCTTCGGCTCGGCTCCCCCCCATTTCGAGGAGGGCAGATACTCCTCCGTCCCAAGCCGCTCTCCTCGTTTACATAAACTCCACAAAGTGCGTCACCGCTCTGAGGCAGTCCTCAACCAGGGAACGTCCTCCTCAGGGCATGAATCACATCCTGTTCTGTCTCGGGCAGAACGAATGGCTGCTCTTGAGCGCCGCATGGTGGCTAATGGTCTCTCAGTAGCGGGCAGGTCCAGCGCCAGTCCAGGGCTGAAACGCCTAGGGCACGCTGGTGTCACACATGTGGGACCGGTTCACATGAATGACTGCTCCACCACCAGTGGTTCAGAGTCCAGTGAGTCAGAGGTGGAGAATAGCGAGGGAAACTGCAGCAGCCCCCTGATGGTTGGTAATCCAGTGGAGGATAACTCCACTTCCCCTTTACCCCGGAACAAGTTTTCTTTTGGCAGCCTCCAGCTGGACGAGGAGGCAGATGAGGATGGGTGCAATGCCTTCAGTGATGACGAGGGCGGACAGATTTTCAGCTGTTAGTGCACAGAGAGTTTCAAACCATCTCCACAGGAGAGGTTAAATGGTTTAGTTTGGGTCCAGATGGTGTAAGAAAAGCAGGGTTCAGTGAGTGACAGATTTTTTATGTCAGAGGACGACTCAAATCTCCACACTCCAGGTTCACAGTAGTCTTCTTAGGGGGCTTTCACACCTGAAAGTCCGAACCAAGGTCCGGACCAAGGTTTGTGTTTTTGCATTTGAATTGGTACGTTTTTCCAACTGACCGCTGCTCTCGCTGTGCTGCCGCGGCTCTTGTTTTGTTGCGTTGTTGAGAAGCAAGACACGGGAACTTTATTTGGGGTTTGAGGAACTGCAGCATTTATTCAGAGACAAACTGAAACCTACACTGTACATTTAACACCACTTAACAAGTAAATTGCTGATTTATTCTCTGCTCTGATAGCCGACAGCTGTCTGCTCTGAGCACATTCACCGTCACACTCTCATGTAGGCCTACACACTAAGCACTGAGCTATTCCTTAAAGGAACTTCCCCGGTCTTATAACACCAAGAGAGCCTGCCAGAGCTTTCTGTATTTGGTCCGAAAGTCCAAACCATCCAAAAAATGATTTCACACTAGAAACGAACCGGACCGAGACTACCTCTTTTGGTCGGACCAAATTTTGGCTGTATGGTCTGGACTGTGGTCTGGGGGAGGTTTCACACCTGTAATTTTTTTTTCCGGATCAAACTGAAAAGTCCGAAAGTCCGGACCAAACGAGGTAGGTGTGAAAGCGGAACCTACCAGAAGCACTTTTTGAGCCCAGCCTCAGTCTCTCTTTCACCGGGAGCTGTTTCCCTTTGCAAGATTTCACGAAGGAAGGAATCCGTTCAGTGTTTTTCTTATTTGTTGGATAGAGGAGGTTTTTCAGCCTCCCAGTTCTCTGATTGTATTAGTACGTCCCTTCAGAAATATGCAAGTGCCATGTTAGGATGTAATACTGAATACCTACTAACTATAAAAAACTACAGAGACAACATAGAAGTTTTAAACTTACAAATGATCAAAAGACAACTTATTGTTGCAGATGCACTTTTTTCTCACATTCTTTGCATTCATTGGATGTTTAGAACAAAGTCTACAACAGTGTGAGTCATTCAGTTTCTATGTCTCAGTTGCCTTATGACTTCCCATAGGGAAATACACATATCGTTTCATTATTGTCTGGAGGCATAGGCAATTTTCTATTAGATTGATAAAATTATTAAAATGTTGTACAGTTTTCTGCATTACACACTTTGTCCTCATTATATGTCTATTGTGCAGTCCTAAAAGATCCGTGGATGTATAATTGTGGCAGTAATTGTTGACTTCATAGACATTTATTGGGAATAATCCTGCTGTCTTGGTTGATTTATTGAAACTCTTGATGCTGCATCTGGCTTGTGATTGTTGTGAGAGTAGAAAGTTCTGTCTTAAGTGTTTGATGTCAGAGTGGAAACTAATTAATATGTTGCGAATACCAATTTGAACACCTGATTGGTATTCAGTATTGTTTATGTTTACAGTACCTTCTGCTCTTTACTGACTTGAAACATTACATTGTGTTCACAAAGGTGGTAGGATTTAACAGGAAAAACACCAACGGGAGTAAATATAAGTTCACAATATCTTTGTGAATATTGTCCAATACCATTAGAAAGCAGTGGTTGGTCAGGCTGAGGTGAAGGTAAATGTCTGTTGCAGTGGCAGTTTAGCCACTCCACAACAGTTTACAGCTCTCATGCTCACTATTAACATCCCCCTCTGCACTCGACTCATGCTTGAGTATCTCTGGCAGTAATTTGGTGTCAAGCTAGCCCTCCAACAGCTATGGTGTTATCAAAATCTTCACTAGTTTCCACAGATTGCAAAGTTCTCAATCTTCTTAACAAAATGGCACTGCACTTTTATTTTTGTGGTCACCTTTCCAGATTTCCTTTTGCACTTCTGCCCTCTTTATTTGTGTTGTTTGAGAAAGTGATGATTTTTATATCACATTTCTGTTCTTTCTTTTATTTCTTTGTCCAATGTAAGCACTTGTCTGTCAGCATGAAACTTTCATATCTTTTTTTGTTTTTTGTTTTTTTTCCCCCACAACTGCATGTAAACCTGTTTTGTCTGTGTGGTGGAAAAAGGTGAGATTTCCAGTATCTGGTTTGCCTTCTCTGCAGTGATCCAGCTAACGGTTAATTACTCCAGAGCGGATAGAACGTCAGGTTGAGGATGACAGGAGCTTGCTGTGCGGAAAAATAGAAGCAGGTTTTAGTAACAGTGCATGTGTGTACTGTATGTGTGAAAGGCAGTTTAAGGGTAACATGTCAAAGCACCAGAGTCTCTGGGCTCATTCATCACTGTCCACTGCATTTGCGGTGTGCCCACAGACATTTTTAGCATGTCAAGCAGCATAGTGAGATTTAGTGGTTTTTATTTGTATGTGTGAGGATGGATCTCTATTCTTTATTAGCCTTTTAAATTACAGATGTGTTTGGATTTCAAAATTATTTAATATTTCAACATTATCAGTGTTTCATTCCCAATTCTTAAACATGGACATGACAACATTACGACTACAACAGGCACCCCAGTAGCCAGCAACAAAAGTTCCCTGTTCGATTCGAGCCGGGGACCTTTGTTGCATGTCATACACCACTCTTTCTCCCCTTATTTCCTGTGTCTCTCCACCATCATCTATCCAATAAAGGCATCAAAAAACAATAAAAAAAACAAAAACGTTTTGCTGTCATGTCCATGTACAATATATGAAAAATTGAAAACGACACAGCAGTGTGCAGGACTGTTTTGTTTTGTGCAGATTATCATTTCCCAGCATCTGCAAAAACTTTTGGCTGTGCATGTGCCTCCTGATTAGTACCATTATTAATAGTTTCAAAGCTGTATGGCATAGATTAGTCCAGCACTACGAAAGAGAGCATATGTTTATTTGTGGCAATCACTGGATCACTGCAGTATGAGGACCCCCTCCCTGGTGCACAAAGCTCTCCCATAGACCTGGAATGACATTCTGCTGCACAAAGACAAATCGAAAATACCACTATGTGAATTTGGTCCAAAATATCAAACATGTTCTGTTGGTGTGTCTTAAAGTCCCAGGTCTGTGGGCGAGATTTGTGTGTGTTTTTCAACCGCTGATGTTCTTCAGGGTGTGTTTCCAATGCATGCTGCACTAAACCAGGACTGAGGCGTTGTGCACGTCATGCTGTTCTGCCCTGTCTGCTCTCTGCATGTACTGAATGTTCTGTAATATACAGTACTTCACTGTCATTTCCTAATTTAGTATAACAGACTGTAATATGTGATGTTAGAGGAGATTTTAAGACTAGGAAACCATGCAGTATGATTAGGGACTGAATTTTAAAACATTGTAATACAGTTTGTTTTTGTTTTTTTACAGCTCACTGTGTCACTACTACAAGGAAATTGATGTAAAACTTGTATTCATGGACTGAATAATGCATAGGTTTCTTCATTACCAAGTGACTTTTTTCAGTACATCAATAACAAAATCATAAAAGTGTCACAAGGCTGTTTATTTTAACTTTCATGAAGATCTGTTTTATATCTAATGTTAGGTAAGGTCTAGAGGACTGCATGAATTCACACTTCTTTCACTACACTTACCCTCCAGTCTCCCATTCACTCACCTGGCTTTGACCTTTTTCTGCTGCTTTCCACAAGTTTTATATTCACTTAACAATGTATATATGTTCTTTTAGAATTAATAAAGATGACCTTCATGAAGTGAGGTTTTTCGAAATCTTCTTTTTGAGACCCCAGTTAGTTGGTGTCTGGTGCTTATCGTAGATAGTTTTCCTCTTCATTCTCCCTGTTGTTTTGAAGTGTTGGTTGGTGGATGTCAGTGTATATACTGTAGTTTCTTACCGCTCTCTTTTGTAGCAGTCTTGTAGATGTACACTGTGGTTTCCACTCCTTCCCTCCATAGAGTTCATAGTAAATCCTTCCCAGAGTTGTGCTGGTGCGTTGAGCTGGTTTGTGTGTGTGTGTAATCACTATTGTGTTTGTATCGACACACCAGAGGACAGCAGAGAGAGGCAAGTTGCAGCTAAAACATAGTAAGTAAGCTCTGTGAACATGGTCAGTATAGATGACACTAAGTAAGCTATTCCTTTTAATCATCTTGCGGTATGTGCCTCAGCTCGCATATTGATTGACGTTGCACTAAGACTGCCAGAGCTGTCTGGACTGTAGAGTGAGTCATGGCTGATATTTCACTTTCTGCAGGCTGCAGAGGCAGAAAACTCTGATCCTGGGTCAAACTGTGATTGTAAATACTTCAGATAGTTTGGTATAGCGTGCATATTCTTCCAATCGGTGGTGTTTGTCATGTTGGATTATGAATTGAATGCTGGAAAGCTCAATTCATATCAAAATGTCACCACAGTGTCTTTGGAATTTGACTTTTCTGTAGAGCTGCAACTGACGATTTTCATTATCAATTATCTGCTGTTTTTTTTCTCGATCATTCGATTCAGTGTTTAGTCTACAAATGTGTGGAAATAATGAAAAAAGTCCATGATGACATCTTTAATTGTCTTGTTTTATCCGACGGTCCAACATCCAAAGAAATTCATTTACAATAATATATATGTAAGAAACAATCTGCAAATTCTCACATTTGAGAAGCTGGAATCAGAGAAAGTTTGTAGCTTTTTCTTAACAAATGACGTAAAGGATTATTTGATTTTCATGTTTTGATGTTTTATGTTCTGTTGATCGATTATACAACAAATCGTCTACTTTTCTGTGACTTATGTCCCTGTCTTCATATAAAATCTCAGTGTGCCAAACTCCACCCATCTGAGACTTGAAGTGAGTGCCAAAGCTAAGAATATATCTGATTTCCTGTTGTGTTTTCACATCTGTATTTGAATCACTCACTTTTCATTTTTCTTCCCTCACTTGCTGACCCTCGTGCAGCAGTGGTGTCCAACAGCCCTCACCTGTCAGCGTCCTCTGGTCACTCACATGGCATGGTCAATGGTCAGAAGTCACTGGAGCTGTGCAGTCACAGTCCGAACGGCCGACAACCTTCCCCCCTCACCAGCCCTCTACTCAACGACGCCGGCAGCGTTCGCACCGACGATGAAGACGAGGTCCGGAGGAAGGTTTGTGATTTAATGGTTCAGCTTCTGTTGATAAAAGTAACAATAAATCACTCCAGTAAGTTGCTTTGTTGTATGTTTTTTACTAAAGCGGTTCCTCAAAGCCACTGTCACATACTAAAAATAGCAGTGGACCCAGATTACCTGTCCTAAATAACTCCACAGGGACCGAAGCTGAGTAAGTCTTCTCAGAGAAATGGGTTAGACAGGCAATACACTAGCTGGACTTGCTCATAGTTGGATAGTTAATTTGTTCTTCCTCACAGTCTCCTGTCTGTTGGAATGTATTTGCAGAGGTTCCCAACAGATCGCGCCTACTTCATCGCCAAGGAGCTGTTGACCACAGAAAGGACGTATCTGAAGGACCTGGAGGTGATGACTGTGGTAAGAAAAAAAGAAAATCGGCTCGCCAACACACTGCTCCACTGTTTGTTTTCTCCTGCTCCGTCCTCTGGGGAGAAAACATTGATTATTTTGGTTAGCTGCTCCATTGCAGAGCGTCCGCCCAAACACAGAGTCAGGCAGTGACACAGGGATATTTTGGCAGATGCGATTTCATTTTTTATTCCCCACACCAGTGCTCTGAAATGCATTTATCCGTCTCACTCAAGGCTGTGAATACTAAACTGTGTGTTTAAAGAGATGGATTTAGCTGCATGTTCCCTTTGCATGCGACTCCCCATTTCAGTCTGTTCATTTTAGATTTCACTGGCTGGGTACAAGCATGTGGACACCGTTTCATTTTAAAGTATGTCAAAGAAAAGGCAGCAGAAAACAGGATATTAAACATGCGGTATAGCTCCTTCAACAGCAAACAAGGAGGATGTTCTCACGAGGCCGTACTGAAGCGCTGCTGTTGTCTGATTCGGCACACGCATGTAGAGAAAATGCATTACTTCTTTTCACTGCCATTTTTGAAATCTGCAGCTTTTCCCGTCTTGTAATTTGCAGAGAAGCCTTTTACACAGCTCATAAATATTTGGGTTGGCTTGTGCCCTCATTCTTTTTACAGCTGTGCGTTTGTGCTGACTCTCTTCCCATACACTGGTTGGTGCTGCTGTTTGTGGTGAAGTCATCCGCACAACAGCTGGCGCTACTTCTCAAGCCCTTCTAGAACATTCACTTTTCCTAAAACCCACTTCCCTTTCCCATCACGTCAGCTAAATAAAGCTATTTCATGCCCGCTGCGGTCAAACACACAAACATGCAACGCTCGACTTCAATCTGACTAAATGGAACGATAGTGTTAGGAGTGATTGGCTATTGATTCCTTTATTCATTCTCAGGCAATTAAAGGATTTAAGGGACGTCACATGACTGAGGTGAATAGCAGAAACACAGATAAAGGTCTTTTGGTAGTATCCTGGGAAAATCTGAATTAACAAATGATCTTGAAGGGTCTTTGCTGGTGTGAAACGTTCTCTTTACAAGCTTGACACCAGATAATCAGGACTTGACCTGATGTCATCGAGAGATAATCATTGCAGTGCATTTTAATACTTTTGTCCACTTTTACATTTGTTGCATCTCTCTTACATCCAAGTGAGCCAAACCTCCCATGCATGCACACCGAGACATTTGTGTTTTTAAAACATTTAGTTGTTTGCTTTTGAAATGAAAGATATTTGCATATGCATATATTCTGGATTTTTAAGTGAGGGACAAGGAGTAGATGTCATTTTAAGAATTATTGTCTTTGTAATTGAACTTTTTTGTGGAAAAACCATTTCAGATACAAAGGATTTTCCCAGCAGAGTATCTTTACATGTGTAGAGATGCCTTAATGTAAACTAAATAAAATAGTATCTTGGTTTATGCCACATTTTCTTTCTTGAACTCGTGTGTATTTGTGATCCCAGTCTTTCCAGAGTGCTGTAGGACAAGATGAGGCGACTCCAGAGTCTCTGAAGAAGACTGTCCTCTCCACCTTCGAGCCTCTGCACAAATTCCACACAGGATTTCTCAGGGAGGTGGAGCAGAGGCTGGCTCTATGGTGAGACTCATTTCACTTCAGAAAAAGTCCCTGTAGGGTTAAGAACACGTCCGGTGATGTGGTGGTTCGGTTTTAGCCCTATTTATCACAATTTCCTAATGAGGTGTATTGGCATTTCGTCTAAGAGGGCGACCCAGTCCCTTCAGATGACCTGAGGAGCTTTCATCTCCATGGCAACAGTCGTGCTGCACCACGGCTGGCCTTTTCTTGCCTGTGGGTTTCTGCTGTCTGATCTCCTTAATGATGTTGTGCTTTATCTAACACACACTGCCCCCCCCCCCCCCACACACACACACACACACACACACACACACACACACTGCTCCACACACAGACATGCAGGCAGTGATGCATTAAGCCTGTTAGCGTATCAGAATTTATGACCATTAAGTGCCGACGTAAAATATTTTTTTATTTCAAAGCCTATTTTGGCTAGTCATCGTTAGAACTCTAGATTAAAACTGAAAGTGATATCACAGTCAACTCTGCTGATACGAACCACACTCCAACTGTGTATGCAAATTATCCTGGACTTTAGCTTTGCATACTCCGATATTATGGTAGACATGTACCTTTGTTGTTGTGACCATGATTAGAAAGCTTTCTGTCATAGATTAGGAAGGATGTGTTTTACCGACTGGATATGTTTCCCTAAAGCGACTGCTAAAATGCAGTACCAAAATAATAAATATTCTGAATGAATCCAGTAATGGCAGCCCATTAGTCCTGCACCCTGTGTTGGAGAAATCATGCTCAAGGGAGACACCTGCTGGTTGATCTCAAAGTTTAAAGAGCCCTTTCCAACTTGATTGGAATTTTACTTGCATAAACTGAAGCTCGTCTGAATAATCAATGAGCTTTAAGTGCTTTGGCGTAGTTAATTAATTCTCTGTCTACGAATGGCTCCATAATATTTTAGAGATAAAACATCTTGCTGATGTTTATCTGCTTTAGGGAAGGACGCTCTAATGCACACATAAAAGGAGACTACCAGCGCATTGGAGATGTCATGCTGAAGAACCTTCAAGGCTTGAAGGTGAGGCACCACTCTATCACATATCTGTAATTACAGTAATTAATTAATACTCATTTATGCGTGCCATGTTCCAACTTTGTCCAAAGCCCCTGACCGCAAACCTGCATAAACAGACTGAAGTTATGTTGGAGCTGGAGAAGGCGTGCAGGGCATCTCGCAGGTTGGAGGGTCTATGCAGGGACTTTGAGCTTCAAAAGGTCTGCTACGTCCCTCTCAATGTCTTCATTCTGCGGCCTCTGCACCGCCTCAGTCACTACAAGCAGATCCTGGAGCGCCTCTGCAAACACTACCCAGCTACCCATGTGGATTTCAGGGACTGCAGAGGTACTACGTTCACTGTTTGTAGTGGTACATTTCGATCCTCTGTTGAGTGTAGAATAATCTTAACAGTCTGTCCAATAATCTCTTATCCGTGTTTGGTCTGTAGCTGCTCTGGCAGATGTGTCTGAGGTGGCGGAGCAGCTCCAGGGAAGCCTAAGCAAGATGGAGAACTTCCAGAAGCTTCTGGAGCTGAAGAAGGATCTGATTGGTGTCGAGAATCTTGTTGTTCCTGGCAGGGTAAGTTTAAATCTTAAAAAGAATGGACTGGCAAATATTATAATTATCTACAGACTGTATAGTATGAGTCTAATAAATGATACATGTTTTTTTGTTTTTTACTTTCTCAGGAGTTTATCCGGTTAGGCTGCCTCAGCAAACTGTCTGGAAAAGGCCTACAGCAACGCATGTTTTTCCTGGTAACACCCACTCTCTTTTTAGATTAGGTCACATCACTAATCAAATAATTTAGTGGAGTGATCGCAGTGGGAAAATAATCATGCTTCTATCCTTTCCAGTTATACATCACTCAGATGGTGTTGGCAGATGTAGTGCAACTCCAAAGGCTTATTTAGGGGAAAAACATACCACGTTTCTCAGAATTTGGGTTTTACATGTTTGTTTTTGTTGGAAATATAACTTTGATAAACAAGGATTAAAACAATGCAGAGGTGTGCATGTGTGGTGCAGCCTTGGGCTTTAGAATCATTTATATTCAAGCTTTTCTTTGTGGTCATTATGACAAGTAGTTTGTACTTCCTTAGGATTATTTATTGGATTATATACATTCAAAAAACAAACTTAATGGCATTTGGTTTGAAAGATTGTTCATTTACCACTTTCTCTCTGCCTGCCTCTCTGGCGATAGTTCAATGACGTCATTTTGTACACGAGTCGAGGGATGACGGCGACCAATCAGTTCAAAATGCATGGCCAGCTGCCGCTCCATGGCATGACAGTAAGTGCTGTTTCTCTCAATTGAACTCAAAGTGCTTCAAACGACTGTCACCGATTTGTCAGTACTGCAAATAAGCCGCCTCAAACAGCTGAACTGCAGCTCTTTCAACGTCTTCCCCTGCTCCAACACACACACACACACACACACACACACACACACACACACACACACACACACACACACACACACACACATACACACACACAGTCACACACTTTCAGGACAACTACACATGTCCTTCTCTCTCACTTTCCTTTCATCATCCCTCCCTCCGTCTCTCTCTTTCTGTCTATTTTGGTCCTTGCTGTCCTAGATACCGCTGCTCTCTAATGTTTTTTCTGTGTCTCTGTGTTCTTCTTCCAGATCAGAGAGAGTGAAGATGAGTGGGGTGTGCCGCACGCCTTCACATTAGTTGGACAGCAGCAGTCGGTGGTGGTGGCAGCAAGGTAAGAACAGCAGTCATCAGCGCACAGACACCTTGTACCTGGACCTAAAATTAGCCCAAAGTGGCTGTGTGTGGCACTGCTTCTTCTAGAGTGTGGAGTGATTTTAGTGTTGAGACATTCAAGAATTGTTACATGAACTCTCATCAGATGCAGTTGAACTCTTTGAGAAAAACAAAGACACACATTATTAGCAATTGCAAAATTTCCACTGAGAATCCGTTTTAAAATCCTGCCCTCACTTTAGAGCTTCAGTTTAATTTCACTCACTAAAATCTCCAGTTGCCATCCTCCAGAGGAAAGATAAGAGGGAACTGATAAAAATGTTGATTTGCTCATCAAGGTCGCTTCCAAATAATTACCTTGCGCATAGCAATTAAGCTTCTCTTCACATTTTTTATCTTTGCATCTTTTGTATCTTTATCTGTAATAACAGTTTTAATTACAGTAAAAAAAAATGTAATTGGGTTTAAAGTAATAATTGAATCTGTATATTTAATATTTAAACGTTCTCCCAAAAAGATGCTGGAATTGAGCATCAATCAAAGATAAGGTGGTAACGGAATTACGTAGTGAAGATGAAAAGACAATATGTATCATAAAGTGTGAGAGTGTGATAGAGTGATATTAATATCACATTGTACACATCATATCTAATGTTCCTTTTTTGTTAGACTGTCAGTCAATTCCAATAACCAATTAATAATGTGTTATCTGCTTATTTGATAGAAATATATAAATGCAGGAAATATAATTGAATAGAACGTTGTCAACTTTTTACCTTGACAAAAAAGAAAGAGAGAGAGAACCACTTTCCTGCCTTCAAACTAACATTTTGCTGATCAAGTTTCTATGAATGAGCAGATGGTGTCTTAGTGTCTTTTTAAGGGATAATTTGGCAGGACACCTTGACTAACATGGATCCAACTTGTGACATTCTTGTTTACTGGACTATTTCTAACCACCCAACCTTCCTGCTGTGACTAATGATGGGACATGCTGAGCACTTTATCCATTTGGGTGTTTTTCACTCTAGTTCACTGACGGAAAAGGAGAAGTGGATGGAGGACATACAGGCGGCGATAGAGATGGCAAAAACCAGCAATGGGCATTCATCTGAACTTCTGACCAGCAATCTGACAGACAACAGTAAGTTACTACCTAAACATACAGTTGCATATACAATGAATACTTGAAAAAATAAACAGTGATATACAATAACTGTCAGACAATACATTTTTAAGTAAAAACCCCATAGGACGAAATCCGAGATTCACAAGACTACGTTTGATTTGTAAATGATCTGACATTGTCTGTGCTTAAGCGCCCTTCTCCCCCCATCACCCTACTCATTGTCTAGCAGTAACAACCTCCTGACTTTCCCAGAATGCCCTGAGGACTCCTCGGCAGAGGCGGAGTCTGAGGACGACATAACAGCGTCACACACCTCGCTGGAAAGGCCTTCCCCTCACCGTGGTAACACCATGGTGCACGTGTGCTGGCACAGGAACACCAGTGTGTCCATGGTGGACTTTAGCATAGCTGTAGAGGTACCGGCCACACCTCAGCATTCAACCTCAGACCTGCCTCTCCCCTTCTGCTTCACTGTTTTCTTTCTCTGTGTCTGAGTGTGCTGTATCTTTATTCACTTTGATTATCTCTCAGTGGGAACAGTATCCTCCTGCGCTGCACTCCGTCGTCCAACTATTTACTTACTTACTTACTTTTGCTATTGTGAGCTAATGAGCTGAAATTATTTTAAGGCTCATTGTTGTCATTGTTTATTTTTCAAAACAAAAAGTCAAAATACTGAAATAAGAAATGGGTAAAAATCAGATTAGTTAACATATAATAGAAAGTCTGGGTAAAAATAGATTTTGTAAATTTAATTTGTACTCAATCCTTTTTCAATGAGGAAAAAAAAGATAATAGATAATCAGTAGCTCACTTGTTTTGTCCATATTTCTCTAACCTGTGCTCAGTGCAAGAGGATTTTCTTTGTTCTTGCAGTAGGAAATTAATGTTTGGGTGGGTAGGGACATAACAGTTAGGTATAAATTTGTTTAAAGGGGCTCTGTGGAGTTTTGTTGTACACAAACAAAAGTTGCTCGCACATATGAATGTGTATCCTCATACGCTTGCACGGTACAAACAAAACAAGGACCCATTTGTAAAAAAAACATGGTACCTTTAAACTCATCTGCTCTGAAAATGATGGGCCTTACGAATTTTGCATCAATTTAGTTTGAGCTATTTTTATATCAGATAAATGTTTACCTTAAGTTCTTATGTAAGCTGTTTATTTGCTCTATTTACAGCCTCAGTGAGGATACTGTTCCCCTCTCACTGTTTTGGCTAACAGTAGCCTGCGTGAAGCCCTTATCTAAACTCAAAACTGTGGCTTTCCCGTGTGGTTCTGTCCTTTTTCTCCTCCCCTGGCACTTGAAGTCTCTGATCGTCTATAAATAGAGAGAGAGCAGTACGTAGATGTGCTAAATGTCCTCATCTCACACCAACAGAACGGATCCTGTTTTTCCCTGATCTAGTTCTGCTCTTCCTCTCTAGTTGTAACAACGTCCTCTTCACAGCTTTGCCTGGACACACTCTGTCGTCGGCCTTCGTGTTTATCCCTGCCACTGCATGCCTGTGTTTCACCTACTCAGTCTCTGTGTTTCTGTCCTTCCCTCCCTATCTGTTTTTTTCTCTCTCTGTCTCTCTCTTTTCCCCATGCGTCTGTGCGTTCCTCCATGGTAGAGGACCCTAGTCCACTCAGTGAGACTAAGGCCCCCCTGGTGGGGCCCCCCAGTGGCCAGGGACCAGTGCCTCTCTCTGTTATCTGCTGGTACCGTGTTCAGAGCCTCTCCTTTAGTGAATCCTGCAGGAGTCTAGAGGTAAAGGAGCCAGGCAGACAGGAGAGGCCCTGTGTATGTGTTGACTTGCACTTCACCATAGGAAGAAAAGTCCTAACGTCCTTTGTAGAAAAAACAATAGCATAGAAGTTGCTGTACAAATCAGTGACACATTAATTGGTTTTACAGGAGCTAAAGATCCAAAATGAAATTCACGATAGAAGCACTATCCCATAATGTAACATAAGAGCCAAAGACTGTTAAACTCAGTGCCTGTTTTATAATTATTTTTAATCTATTAAAGATTAAAAAAAATGTAAAGCAACAGTATATTTACACTTAGTTTGGCAGTACAAAATAAACACAAACGATTAAGGCTGGCCATATTCTATATTCTTGTTATTGTCAACAAATGCCATGAAATGACTAAAACCAACACCGTCTAAGTCCGTCTCTCAATACTTTCTGACTTCCCTACCCTGTCTGTAGGATTCAGACCAAACCCCATGTGTTTCTACTGAAGACAAATCTTTAAAATCAGGTCACAAATTTATAATTTCAAATTAATCATTTTAATAAAAGACTACGTAATTTCCTAAAACAGCTGGACAAGGAGTAAAACAGGAATAAATAGTGCATTTCTAGGGGACTATTTTCAGCTGTGGATAAACTCACATTTGGTGCTCTAGTAAGTATTTACAGCAGTGTATTCCCCGTATGTGGGATTGACTTAAAATAAATAACAGTACACATGTTCATTGTAATAAAGGAGCATGTCAGCTACTGCAACAGTGTGGCTTATTACTGTGTTTTTTGTAGTTATTGGACAATAATGAAGCTCAATGACCCAGAGAAATAATCTGTATCAGGCTTTCGAGGTTCAGTCAACTTTTGGTTTTGGGCTTTTTGTGGCTATTTGTTAACAATATGAAAAATCAGGAATATCACCAAACATATCCTTTAATTTTATTAATCCTTCTTCCACATTTTTAGTCAGAAATCTAAGTACGCTAGTAGTTGTATTATAATGTGTATGAATATATATAGTTTTAGATGTAAACCATGTTGTGTTTTGTCTTTGTAGAATCAGCTGTCTGGAAACTTACTGAGGAAGTTCAAGAACAGCAATGGCTGGCAGAAGCTCTGGGTGGTCTTCACCAACTTCAGCCTGTTTTTCTATAAGTCTCACCAGGTGATGAACATTCACTCTCAACTCTTGTTTGTCCAGCGAACACATCGCAGCCTGTCTCACGTTCATTCCCCTCCTCACTTTGTTGTGTTTACCCTCCTCTGGGCTTAAAGACATCACATCTCTGTGTAGAATGTCAAATATGTGTGCCATGATAGAGGTTCTCCCATGCAGTTTTTTTTTTTTTTTTATCTCACTTCTTCCCCCAGAAAGTTGGCTGTTTATATTTTCACAAGCAAGTTTGATTTTCAATCAAAAATGACATCAATATAAAAGCAATTTTTTATACTTAAAAAGATAGCCATAAGAGTTGTAAACAAAACTACTTATCAATAACCAATGACTGTTTATTAATTAAAGGCTCTAAAGAAATTTTGAAATTGCACAAATCATTTATAAGGCCAAAAACAAATTACTACCTGAAAGTATTCAGAAGTTGTTGAGAACGTCAGTATAACATTAGAGAAATCTGCATGTTAAAGAAACTAAAGTTCAACACTGAAGTAATAGATGATTATACTGTATTTATATTAAAGGGGATGAATAACAGTTGTAATGAGGAACTGAACCTGTGTAGTACTCTTTGTAAGTTTAAAAAAATGTTTTAATAAACATAAAACAATGTATGACATTGTCTGTGCTTAAGCGCCCTTCTCCCCCCATCACCCTACTCATTGTCTAGCAATTACAGTTTTGAAGTACTTGTACTTGAGTATCTTCATTTTATGCTACTTTATATTTATATTCCACTAAAATTCTGAGACAAAAAATGAACTTTTTACTACATTTCTCAGACAGCTGTAGTTACTGGTTACTTTACAGATTAAGATTTTATAAGTTTATAAAATACAGTGCAATTTTAAAGATTAAACCAGTGGTTCCCAACCTTTTTGGCTTGTGACCCCTTTACAATAAAGCAGTGTCCAGTTGGAGTCCCTTGTCATGTTTCAGATGTCTGAGTTGTCAGCAGTTCCACCAAAGAGACATTGCCCCTCTAAACTTCTCAAATGGTTTCATTTCAATAACTAATCAAGGCTCAAAGAGGTAAAACTACCCAATATTTTACAAAAAAAGCAAATATTTGAGGATATTTCTAAAAATGACTACAAATATGTGTCGGAAAACTTTTTTTCTTCTTTCCTCTCTCATTAATCATCTCATGATTTATCTTGTGACCCACTGAAGGGGCTCGAGCCCTAGGTTGGGAACCACTGGGCTAAACTAGCTAACTGTAAATAAAGAAGTTTATAAGTAGCTCCACTTCAAACACCTACAACCGTAAAATGCTGCTTGTTTTTGATGCAAGGCAAGGCAGCTTTATTTATATAGCAGATTTCAGCAACAAGGCAAGTCAAACTGCTTTACATGCATCAGTATAAATCTAATAATGTCATATATGAAAATATATCAGTCACAGAGGCAGAGTACTTTCACTTTTGATACTTCAAGTATATTTTGCTGATAATACTTTATAATACAGTATTGCTACTCGAATCAGGTTTTAAATGCAGGACCTCTGCTTGTAATACAGTATTTTGTGGTTTTAAATTGTGGTTTTATCATTTTACTTAAGTAAAGGAACTGAATACTTTTTACATTGCTGGCTATGTTGCATGGCTTTCTGCTGTACAGTTTTGTTGGGAGCAATCAATCTTGTTTTGTTTGATCCCAAATTGTTTGTGAAATTATTGACAGACCAAAACATTAAAAATAAATATAATGTATTTCCTCAGGATGATTATCCACTGGCCAGCCTTCCTCTTCTGGGTTACTCAGTCACCATCCCCTCAGAGTCTGAAAACATCCACAAGGACTACGTCTTCAAACTGCATTTCAAGTCCCACGTCTATTATTTCCGATCGGAGAGTGAATACACTTTTGAGAGGTACGGAGTGAAATCACCTAGATGCACATTTACTAAATATATTTGCAGTTTTGCTGTGTCCTATTAAAAAATATATATATATTTATCTGCACACAGGTGGATGGAGGTCATCCGCAGTGCCACGGTCCCCTCCAGCGGGGCTTGTGTCCTGAACAACAAAGAGTCCCATGCTCACTGAGTTGGCTCACCTTGTTTCCACACATCGTCCGCCTTCGGGTGGCATCTGCCCTTCCTGTTCTTCCTAGACTCTTTGCTTTTCTTTTCTACACATATCTGGGACATTTGTACATGTGTCCATGCACATTTGGTGCTTTTTAATGCTTAAATGGTGACATGTCCGCTGGTTTAGACTGCATCAGAGACTGCATTTTTTGGCATTTTTACTCTCAACTCTGAAACCTCTTTTTAAGGATGTCATTTTATACTGTTTTCTACTGGTCTGAACCACTTCCTATCTTTCTGGTTTTACATTTTGTCAATGGTTGTTTTTACAGCAGGAACATGTTAGATATAGATATTCAGCATTATTTCTTAGATGGTTAAACTATCACTGCATTGTCATACAGTTTTTGTCTACTTTTCCATCTTATTGATAACTGCTGCTTTAAAAATGTCCTGCAACTTCAGTGCCAAACTGGTTTATATCAATATCCTGGACTTTTTAATGCTATTTTGTAACATTGGGGATGAGGAGTGTCTCCTTATACTGGTGTACCATGACATTTTAAATCATGTTAAAACAGACCACCCTTTAATGGTCAATGCTCTGCCCACACCTGGCCCAGCACAATCTGTTCTTGTTAAAAAAAAATGAAATATGAAATGATTTTGTTGTATTATTGAATTAATCCTAGGATTGATCACAATGTGGCCAGAGGTAGCTGTCATCACAGATTAATGCCATATCAAGTAAAGTAAATATTCTATTCACTGATCTTTGTTGTAAGAATACGTCTCAGACTGTTTTGCTTTTGTTTTTATTAACTAAAGTTCCCCTTCAGCTGTTTGAGAAAATGTGAGACTTGTTCATAATCCTTGTATTATGAAAGTGTTATGAAAGCTTTAAAGATTATGTGTGAAACAAAATAGAAACTTTCAGTTCCAAGCGCTGTTGCCCTCACTGAACTAGGCTGCCTCCTGTATACAGATACCAGATCTTTTTATGGGTCTAAATGAATGGAAATATGCATTTGAAAAGGTTTTGCAGTGAAGCAAATGAAATGGAAAACCTCAGTTCTGTTTAGAATTGCAGCGTTTTCAGACAACAGAGAGCTCTTTGGAAATGAAAGCAATAAAAAAAAAAAACTTATTCAAACCTAGATTTGTGTTACTTGTGTTTTGTTTTTTTTAAGCTCAAGTAAAGGGGCTGGAGGGATTTAACCAGGAAAATATGTTTAGTTCATGTACAGCCAGGCAGCTCTTCAGTGTGTTTACAGCTGTGACCTACAGAGGGCATCATTGATCAAGCCTTTTGGTAGAGTCAAGCCATAACCACAGTGTCTGTATATTAGTGTATAGTAATACAAGCAATAGAAAGCAAAGCCTTGTTTTGTTTTGAACATGAGTGTACCTACTATAATAATTCATGCATTTATGAATTCTTCTAAATCTGCATTTTGCTCTTTGTGACAGCAAGATGCCAGCACCTGTACCAACATGCTAAACCAATGATAGAAAATTATGATATTATCTTATTAATATATATTGGGATTATATAGCCTAGATAATAGCAATAGAGAGTGTAGCCAGTACTGTTTGTGTGTACACTTGTGTTTCTCAAAGTCTCATTTGGACTGTCTGAGTGTGTGGAGATGTATATAGTTCATTGGAGCTAATTATTTACTTCTCTTTCTCCCTTTTTTAAGAAGTACCTCTTCCTTCTTACAACACCAATTGAAATAAACTCATTAAAATAGTTATAATTAAAAGATTGTTTTCCCTCTAATATCAGAAAGTTATGTCCTTTAGCATCAAGCGCAGTTTTGGTGTTGAACAATCACAACTTTGACAAAACTTAATAGTAAGTCTAATCTCTTGTTATTCAAATCCAAAGAGGCTTTATTAGCATGGCCATATTGACACACAGTAGGCTATAGCTAAAGCACAACAGGTAAACATACACATTTACATACAGTTTTCAGTTATGACAGTGAACCAGCTTGATTACTCGATAGTAACCAACTTGTATTTGGTTATTCTGTTTAAGAGAGATCTAGTGTAAATTAATATGTTTATTCATAAGCCAGAAGGGACAAAGCTGGTGACACTCTCTGTTTTCCACAGTTGTGATTTTTGTGGTAGTAGAAAAATATTGGTTCAGTCATTCAGAGTGCTCGCAGTCCAAAGTCCAGGCCCAGCAGCTCACACAGACACAGCCATGAGTGGGCAGGCCTTTAAACCGGTAAGGGGCGGAGTGCGCTGAGGAGACAACCAGATTACCTCCTGTCTGGCGCTAGACTGCCAATGAAACACTTCTCAAGAGGATCCTTTATTATGACAACAATAAATCCGATGGAAGAAGGGAGCGCGCCGGAATAATGCAGCACGCGTTGGCTTTTAAAAGCGAAAAGTATGCGAGCGAGAGGTGGGAGTGAATCTGCAGCTACACCACAACATGACCCAGCTTCAAACTCGTGGTGATCCCTAGCGTGGATCGGAGAAACGGATACACCGGTGATGGTTTTCCTTTAAAGCTCGCTTGTAGAACTTTTATTAAACGGTTATTGATGCAAAGTGGTGCGCAAGAATGGCTACTCCAGTGCATCCGGAGACCAGGAGATTTACGCGGGGTCTAGGTAAACCTGGCACCGCGGCTGAACTCAGGCAAAGTGTCTCTGAGGTGGTGAGGACGTCCGTGCTGGTTGTAAGTACACACCTTAACTCCCCTCCTCCTTCTTAATACCACCTTGGTCAGCGTCATCATGTCTGTTTAAACCTTTGTTGACCTGTGAGTCACCTGCTTTTACGCATATTTTCAGCAAAAAGACAGCTTACTTTAGATCAGCTGGGTGGCACACGAGCTTTCATGAACGGAAATTGCAGGTTCTATTATGGCGTGTGTGAACCTGGCCTACAAATGTGTAAAAGATAGATTTTAGTTGAATGAATAAGGGTGTGTTTATCTGTGACAAAGAGATGGATAAAGGTAGGGGTGGATTTTGTTAAAAAAAAAAAAAAAAAAATATATATATATATAACAAATATATTTGCTTGTAGTTTGTACTGAACATTTAATGCCCATGTGATCGTTGCTAAATTGCCCCAAAGTGCCTGAAATCCTGCACTTTCATTCATCCTCACCCAGCTGACTTTGGATCAGCTGGGTGCAGGCTTACTGGGTGACTACAGGTTATATTATGTAGTGTGTGACCCTGACCTACAAATGTGAGAAAGAGATAGGCAGAAAGTGATTTACAGTGGAGGAATAGAGAAATGTTGTACAATTTTAGATGGACTCTCACATTAATAGCACATTACAACTAGCCTATCTCCCTTGCTTTGCGATTTATAACACATTCTTTTCACTTTGTGAGCTTTGTTGAAATGCCACAATGTTGTTGAGAAACTTCACTTCCAGACTCACTTGTTCCATTTGTTCTAAGTGTCTTTTTTTCCTGGAGAGTCTGTAATGAATCAGTGCCTGATCAAGGTGTTTTGTACCTGGTGTCAATGAGGGCATCAGTTTCATTGAGATGACATAATACTTCTTCACAAGGGAAACCATATGGCTTCAATTTCATGCTTCAGACACCTCAAGTGTCCAGTGACAGTGACATAATGCTGAATTTGACCGTCCACTTTGGAACATCTGGGTGATGAGGACCTGCAGTATACCTTGTCAGTATCACTTTTCCACAGAACTCAGGAAGAAAAAGGACTCGGCCCCGTTGCATCCGAGTGTGTTGGGTGTTTGGTGCTCCGTCTAATTGTTCCAGCTTTCCTGGTAGAAGTTGCTAGGTAACTGAAACGGACACCGTCCAGGCTCTCTGTCAGGGAAATGGAATCCTGAGTCAGGATCCCAGAAATCCAACCACACCTTCATATTATTTGTTCATTCTCACTCTGGTGCACTGCCAGAGACGCTTGAGGGAGGAGAGCAGGAAAGTAATGGATAGAAGTATGCATGTTGAGAAATCAAGATGTTTAAGGAGGACTGAGCTAACTTGGAGGAACTCCGTGTTAGACTTTTGGTTAGGCATCTGGCAGTTCATTTGTTGATAACCTATTTGGCAGATATGTGCATGGGTGGATTTAAAAAGTTTTGAATGAGTTTTGAATGAAAGATTGAGGTACAGTTTTGCAGTACAGTCATTTTGCATATTTTCCAAGTCGTTTTTGCATCTCTTATGGTCATTTGCATCTCTGTGTAGTCATTTTGCATCTCTTTGTAGTCATTTTGCATCCCCTTGTAGTTGTTTGATTAACTTTACAAAGAGAAATGTTAAGTTACTTCATACAGTGGTTCTAGTCCAGGGGCCCTGAGTCTGTACCTGGTAGGCCTGTTCAGTAACTTCCATCATAATAATAAAACTACCAGTCACCTTCTGACTCTGGTAGGTTGGGCACCAAGGGGCGCCAATCTGATTTCAGGTGGGGGGCCTTGCCAACCATGGCCCGGCTTCTGGCCCCGCCTCTGGATATGTGAGCTGTAGAAGTGATTGTTTGGCTGTGTTGTTAAGTTCAAGTGTTTGCTGATGCTTCTCAGTGGGACAAGAATGTGACTGTACACGAGACCGCTGTCCACGCAACTTGCAATTAATTCCTCCATGAAACATGTAAATACCTCAGCAGGAATAGAGGGATCTGTTCCAGGGAGATAAAGAGGGGATTGTAGCTGTTGTCACCCATTCTGATGGTTGTTTCATGCTTGAAACACATTTTTCTGTCCTTTTTAAACTCCCAGAAACACATAATTTAGATTATAACATACAGTATTAGTTCATACAGGACATGCCTAGTGGTCACACAGCAATTTCTCAACTCTGTTTTGGAATCAACTGTACTGCTCTCTTCCTCTCACAGCAATTTGTGCATTTTCGTGAAAGCACACACTGACCAGAACCTCTTTGTTTATTGTTGGGAGTGGAGAGCAGCAGAGAGAATTGTAATAGGCCAGAGCTCTCAGCTGAGCCATCCCTCTGATTCTCCACGCTTTAGGCCTGCTGAGAACACTATTAGCTCCATGATGGCTGTCACCGGCTTTGAATTTGTTGTGCTGGTGTTGCACTTCAATACAACACAGGAAGCCTTTTCCAACTTTGCTTTGTGTAAAATTAAAACAGAAATTATTGAGTGTGTAGCCTAGAGTTTTGTTGTGGGTTTTGTCTGCAGCACTTAACAGCATGTACATGTCATTTATGTATAGGCTGATGGGTATATAACAAATCAATGGCAGTTGGAAATGTTTAGTTAGTGTATTACAGTGTATAAAACAGCTGGGGGGCTGTTGTGTAATTGTAATCAATAGTCCTAACTGGCTGCCACCTAATGGTGATATACTCAGATCCTCAGTGTTCCTGCAATATGCTTGACCCGAGGGAGCTGTATGCCAGATGGGTGTCATTACGTAGGAGTGATGCCATTAGCCGTCCATGGCCAATACACACACAACTGAGTCACTGTGCAACCAGAAGGGGAAAGTGGAGGTCTCATATGTGCTGCAGAAAAGAACATGAAAATATTGTCAACATAGACAACTATCAATAGAGCACACATGTTGCTGCTTTTTATTTTTTTAAAGATTATTTTTTTGGGCATTGTTAGGCCTTTATTGACAGGACAGATGAAGACGTGAAAGGGGGAATGACATGCAGCAAAGGGCCGCAGGTCAGAGTCGAACCCCAGCCCGCTGCGTTGAGGAGTAAACCTTTATATATGGGCACCCGCTCTACCAACTGAGCTATCCAGGCACCCACACACATGTTGCTGCTTAACCTCACTTTTAGGCATTAAAGCTTGTGGAGAAAGTCCCATTTGCAAGCTAAATTGCTTTACAAACTTCTCTGTGCGTCCTGGGGGATATCTGTGCCAATTCTGTTTGGCAGGTGGACAGCATTTCCTGCCTTGTGGTTTCACACAAGTAAACTTCTACATCTACATCAACAAGCAGAGTTCATTCATCCTCCCTTCATGCATGCAATCATCTCTACTTTCGTCAGCCCTCTTGATCTAATCGATCCTAAACTGAAAACTTTTTCAAGGTTTTGTGAATTCTCCCAAGATGTGGGAATCCCAGGATTACCTTGAGTGGGTGTGTGTACTCTGTGTGTTTTTTAGTAAGTGTGCCAGGGACTTTTTTTTTTCAACTTTTAGTTTTGACAGAACATGTTCCTTCTTTGATTGTACGCAGAGTTGAAGTCATGTCCCCTCACATAGTGAAGCCGGATTTTTTAGTGCCCCTCACCAAATATGTGCTTAGTAGATTGATCCGAGGTCTACAAAAACTGCAAAGAGGAAAAAGAAAAAAAAACGTCTCTGCTTTCTTGGATGTTGGTATTGTATTACTCTGTCTGTGTCTATAAGGCCTGTTGGAATCAGACTAAAATGGTGCAGAAGCTTTGTTACTGGGATGGTGAATGGTACTCTGCAAGAACAAAACCAGTGGGGGGAGAGATGGGAGAGCAGATGAGTTCTCTGAATCAGTCAATAATATATGAGACTGCTCTAGTAACCAATGCATTCTCTCTCTCTCTCTCTCTCTCTCTCTCTCTCTCTCTCTCTCTCTCTCCTATGCTGTGAATTAGACAAGCCCATAGGCCCACCTATAGCAAAAACTTGTACAGTCTAATAAAACAGGTTATAAAGTTCAGTTTTTGTTGAAACTGTTTTTAGAGAGGTAATGATTGAACTTCATGATCACTTTGAAAGGCTGCAGTTTGTGATACTGTTAAATTGTATCGCGTTATACTGACAGGTAAACTATATAACACGTGACAGGTGGATGGAGTAACATGGCTACAGTTCCCTCTTGGCATCTAAAGAGACATGACACAGGGCCGGTGCGTCAGCTGTTATACAGTTTATTAATTACGCACAATTGTCTTTAAACATTTTCAAGTTCATGTGCTGAATGTGTAACTTACAGTAACTGGAATGGAAACATTTAAACTCCACGCCCCAGATATAAGCAGTGTAGTGATGCATTTCAAGGAAAGTGAGAAATAAAACACACCCATCAAACTCACTATAAAATGTGTCTGCTTGGGTTTGGGCATGGTTTTTGGCAGTTGTGGTTATAATCTAAACCAGATTTGCCACTCAGGGCTCTTGCAGTCGGAGTGGGAAGGTTGAGAGGATTCCTTAACTGAGCACACGAAGGTTGAGATAATATAAAGCACTTTGACAAAAACTGAAAGGATTACCTTCATCCAGCCTTGACCTTAGTCCACATTGAGTATTGCAGTAGCAAAGCCAACTCAAATGATCTGATGGCCAGACAGACAGAATTTGTTCCAGTGTAAATGAAAACAAATTGTAAATATCATGGACATGAATTGCACTGGCTTATCTCTTTGGGACAGCTGATTTATTTTACAACCCCCTCATTGTGCCAGAATGTATTTTAACCACATGTCAAAATAAGTGTTAAATGTGAATTTTGAGCCAAGACAGAATCCCAAGATTTGCTTTGTGGTCAGATCACAAGATATGCTGGCATTTCACTTATACAGCTGTTCTTGGGTAGCAGTATAGATGATAGATGACTTGAATTTTTCTCAAAACCGAAGAAAGTTCATTGTCACTTTTGACACCACCAAGTCTCCAAAATCTTTCCATCCTGCCTGCCTGAACAGGAAATGCCCATGTCCTTCATCTTCTTGTGGGAGCAGCAGAGGCCTGTCTTTTACTAGATAGTGCAGGTTTCCTGTGGCTGTATTTGGGCTGACCAGAAGTTTTAGGCAGGGCTCGCTGTTAAACCGCCCACTCTGTCTGAGTGTTCTGCCTGATAGAGCAGAGCTGTTTTGGAGGAGGTTACCATAACAGAGTGGCAGCCTGCAGAAGAACCTGGCCAGTGGGTGTTTTCCTGTAAACAAGTGCATGGCACTCTGGGACTTGTTTTACACTTGTCTCTTGAGAACATACATTCCTCTAATCCAACTGTATTCATAATTCATAAGTCAAGGCTTTTTGCTGAGGTCAAATTTGTTTTGAATGCTGGAATGCTACCTCTCTCTCTCTCTCTCTCTCTCTCTCTCTGATAGTTTTTATTTTTCGCGCTCTCTTATCCATCCAAATAGAGAATAGTGTGGAATAATAAAGCTGCTAGGTGGTTGATGTTATGGAAGCCTTTAACGCTGCTTTGTAACAGTCTAAATCCCTCTATACATTTACAACACATCAATCTGAATCAAATTTCTTTTTACATCCTGCTTTGGAGCCATGACTGCAGCACATTATCATCAATAGCTTAGCAATCAAGTGGAGAAATGCTTTTCCCCATCCTTGAGACCATTAAGGTTGCTATTTTTGAGTCAGCAGGACACACACCTAAGTGCAGCTGTGGAGGACGTACTGAGTCACAACTCCTTTTGGCTTTCTTTTTCCTCTATGATTAGTATGTTGTTAATCCAGTTTGCCTTTCTCTGTAAACTGATAACAACTCTGGCATCATTGTCTGTGATCTAATAAAGATTGTAATGAAGGAAAATAGAGATTGCAGTTTACGTGTTGGACAAAAGACTGTTGATCCACCACCAGATTGAAATATCTCAACAACTACTGGATGGATTGTCATGACATTTGGTACAGACATTCATGTTCCCCTCAGGATGAATTGCAATAACTTTGGTTACGATTACAATGTTTTTCGAATGCACATCCTCTTTACATATTTTCTGCCATGCTTGAGATTTTTAAAGTCAGTTACATTTTGGAATTTAAAATTTTGGGAAACTAACCCTGGCGGAAATAATGGCTTTGCACTGCGCAATGCTGCACTTGCTCTTCGTGTGTGAAAAAACCTGCAGTCTTGTTTTTAGGTGTTGAAAAGGTTATATCAAATACATAACCTACAGATATCCATCTGCATATAAATATCTTATTATGAGAACAACCTTTGGAATCTAGACCCAGTTTATTCTAATGAGACTGGTACTCAGCCTCCCCTACATCAGAGCATGGCAGTGCCCATAAGCCACAAGCTGTGTCCAACAGTCACATGAATGGTGCCACTACAAACAGGTCTTTACATGGCCAGCCCACACAAGAGCAAGTGAATGAGAGAAATATATCAAGTGTAGGTGGATTCTGCTCTGCCTGCCACCACTGATTCATTAATTTTGGTCAGCCAGAGTATTAGCCAACGGGTGAAACTGGTCAAGCATAAAGCTCCAAAGGCAAAATCATTGCTCTGAACACGTGCACTGTCCTACAGATTAAGCTCATGGGATTAAGCCCTGAAAAGCACTATACTATAGCACTCCTGACTGGAGACTGAACAACATATCCATGTTGGCTGATGGAGAAATGTCTAGAAAGAGAGTAATGACTAGCACATTTCCTTTTAAGTCCTTGTGAGGTGCATTTACTCTCCAAGGCTCCTTTATTTGTCTATAAAAGTAATGTTTCCCTTCCATCCATCACTGCAACTGACCATTAACTTGTAATTGTGGGAACACGGCTGTTACCATGACAGACGAGATTGGAGGGTACACTGTAGCTAACTGTAGCTAACACTCATAACCTTGTAATTATTTTTTCCACCCAATGGATGGCATTCTCTCCATTTTGAATCACTGCCAATTAAGAGATTTGTCCTCTCTTGCGAGTGGAGGTTCGCTTTAGTGTGGAGTTGACTTAGTTCTTTGATGTATGCTACACTTCAGTACTTTGAACCTTTTGAACTTTGATAACCTTCACTCAACTTAAGGTCTTATAAACGTGTTATTTGTAGCCATGGTAGGGTGCATGGCTCAAGGGATGACAGTGTCAGTCAGTCTGTCAGTCCACCACTTTGGTCCAAATCCTTCAACAACTACTACAGTAGACACTACATTGCTGGTACATTTTGCACAGATGTTAATGGTCCCCAGAATATGAATCCTAATGATTTGGTGATCCCCCGATTTTTCATCTAGGGCCACCATGCACCTGTTTGTTTTCATCACTCACTCTTCTGTGTTACTGAGGATTTAGAGTCAAGCGAACAGCCCATTCTCGGTAGGTTAATCTGCTTTGCACACCATATCTCTCCCTCTGGCCTCCTCTGACATTGCCTCGTTGTGGTCACTGACCTCCCATTCACACATCATACCCGGATCAGCGATTGTTGGATGTGTTGCAACACAGAGGGATGGATTAGCATACCTAGTTACCTGTACTGAGATTTATAAAGAATCTGTGAAAAGAGAATACTGTCGTGTGTAAACATTTACAATTTAAGCATCACTTGAGGCAATGCAGAGGCAAATATTAAATGTGTTTGGAAATAATTGTTAAGTATGTATTAGTTCTGTGTTGAGGATGGAGGGCGTGTTTGGGAAACTACTGAAAATTCCTGATCAGCCTGCAGAGATGAAAATGAAAGTTACCAGTAAAGTTGTTATCGTTCATCTGGGATTTCCCTGAAAGTATAGGGCACTTATTTGAATTTACCCAAGGCTCCAAAGCAGAGGTGGGTAAATGCATCATTATTTAGATAAATAGATAAAAGTAAGATGCTCCGTGATGTGAAGTTAACCCTTCCCAATGATGTTTCCCTCTTTCCCACAGTGCATGCTGTTAGCTTAATTAAAAAGATCTCTGCATTTCTCAGCACTCATTGTTATGGCTTTGTGCACTGTGCAGTCAGTTTGTGGATCGGACCTGCTACAGCCAGAGGGGATAAACTCTAATGACTTTTTCACCAGGCCGGCTGCATAGCTGGCATTCCTCACTCTAACACACTGTAGGCCAGAGGGGGAGGGGCACAACCTGCAGGAGGCGGGCCAGGAACTACGTGGTTTTTGGGGCAGGGTTTGCATCTCACCTTTAGATTTTTATGTAAACCTTGTTCGTGGAAAGACTTCTGAGATGGTGAAAAATGCATTCAAGTGGTGGAAGAAGTACTCAGATCCTTTACTTAAGAATAAGTAGCAATACAACAACAACTTAAAAATACTCTCTTACAACTAAAAGCCCTGCATTCAAAATACAACTTAAGTAAAACTACAGTATTATAAGCTAAATGTATTTAAAGAACCAAATGTAAAAGTACTTATTAGGGCTGAAACGATTCCTCGAGTAACTCAAGCAAATTCTTTGCATCAAAGCTTTGTTTAATCCATATTACTATATACAGCCCGCTGTGTTTAGTTTGTTTAACTGTGTGCCCACTGTGGTTAGCTGATTGGGTTAGTTGTTCATTTTAAGAGAACTGTCTTATTATCTCTTTTGTATATTTACTATTACTCTTATTAAAGCAAAAGTATTTCTTATCTGATTACCCGATTAATCAATGGAATAATTGGTAGAATGCTCGACTACTAAAATAATCAAAAGCTGCAGTTCTAGTACTTATTTTGCAGACGAAAGGCCCTTGTGACTGCATTATCAAACATTGCATTGTTGGATTGTTGTTACTGATGTAGCATTTTACTGTTGTAACTGGTTGAGATGAAGCTAGTTTTAACTACAGTTAACTACAGACTAGTTAGTTCCGTCCACTGGTTCCCAACCTAGGGGTCAGGCCCCTTCAGAGGGTCACAAGATGCAGCTGGGGGGTTATGAGATGATTAATAGGGAGGAAAATTAATCTAAATAAATTTTGTTTTCATTTTTTAGACTTTTGTCTAATCGTTGCTATTACTGGAAAATATGAGATTATTTTACCCGTTTGGGCCTGAACTGTTGTTTAAATGAAAAGTTCAGAGGTTAATCTTTCTTAAGCTAAACTGCTGAGCCAAAATCTTTGGGATCCACTGGTTTAATCTTTAGCAATGTATTGTGTTTTATAAGCTCATGATATGCTTTAAATGTAAAATTTTAATTTGAAAAGTTACAAGTAACTCTTACTTACTAAATGTAGTAATCCATTATTTCCTCAGTACCTCATATTTGTACTTAAGTACAGTACTTGAATAAATGAACTGTACCACTGGCGGAGACTTTCTGTGCAATGCTAAGCAGTTGCAATACAAAGTTTAGACAAGCTGTCCAGTGTAAAAGGAATCTTGATGAGTTGCTGTAGTTACCCATTTAAGAAAATTTTAAATGAAATGCTGAGCTCTTTTTTTTCTTTGAAAGCTGAAACTAACCTATTGTGCACTCTTTGCCCACAATACACAAATTACTTCTGCATTTTATATCAGCTGACATTCAGAAAAATGAGAGGGATAAAAACTGTGCAATAGCTTGAAGACATAAATAAAAGTCTTACACAGTAGGAAATCAAGTGGCCATGGTAATCGGTGTTTGGTTTTTCTGTCAAAGCCTGTGCATACATTAGAGACAGCTCTCTCCTTGAGGCTTTGTTTTTGTTTGCTTCCTGTTTGTTTTTCAGGGACTTGGCATTGGGAGACAGGATTGTGCTAAGTGTGCACTACACAGTGGCAGAGTCCTTTGCCTGGATGGATAAATAAAGTTAGCTGTGTGGTGTTTATGGAGGAGCAGCAGTGTGACTGTGTGCCCCAATGCCTGCTCTTAATCACACTTTGGTTTGTGATGGAGGAGAGCAAAGTGATCCTGGACCCCGGACAGCGCACTGTTGATATTCAGCCACACGTTGTGTTGTATGATGTAGCTAAAAGCAGAAACCCTGCATGGTGTTGAGCATCATAAACATACATTATCACATCCCTGTTCTTCACCGTGCACACTGCTGTGCAGATAAACAGCTCGGTATCCCTGACTTGACATAATCTCCTTTTAGTGTCTCCACTCAGTCTTTAAAAGCCAACGACACCATCCCCCAGCCACAGAGCATTGTGTTGAATTCACTACATCCATAGCATTTGTGTTTCTCAAAAATATGACAGAACTGTTTGTGCAGCTATTGTCCATTTTTCTGTTTCTCGACTAACACTTTCTCAAGTGACTCATTTGAGACTCAAAAATGTCAAATCCGTCTTAGTTGCTATAGCAGCCTCACTGCTCATTGTGGTATTAACCTGATCCAAGAGGCAGGTTAAATCTCACAAAATGCCAACAACAGAGACAGGATCAAAAGCAAATAATGAGATTTTTTGTCATGATGATTGTCGTGTTTCTGCACAAGGGACTGAGGGGGCTCCACTGTTCCTTACGTGTGGTCTAAGTGGTCTATTTAAGACACAGACAGGCCGTGAGTCAAAATACACACTTCAATGATGACTCTCCCAGTCAAGCTTTTCTAAAACAGGGATGTATCCTAGAACATGTGTTTCCTCTGTCAGGAAGGGTGGGGGCCTCTGAGAGGGGGTGTCGGGGCACTGCTTGGCAGTGCCAACAAACTGTAACTACAACAGGAAGAAGGTGGTGTACCATTTTCTAAACAAATCCTTTAAAGGCCAATCCCATGAGGAAATACAATTACTACAAATTGTATTACATAATATAACAATAATTAAAACCATGCAGAATTTATTTTAATGTGTAAATAAATAAAATCCTTTATTTTGTGTATGTAATTTTGTTTTGCAATATCAATATATCAGGGTTCGAATCCGACCTGCTGCCCTTTGCTGCGTGTCATCCCCCATCTCTCTCCCCCTTTCATGTCTATCCACTTTCAAAATAAAGGGAAAAGCCCCAAAAAAATAATCTTAAAAAAAAAAAAAAGAATGTATGTGCATAATGGTAGGGCAAGTTGTAGGTGGTACATTTTTATATCTCCTTACTGTATATATGTCTATGTATATATGTCATCATATCGCCCAACTCTACATCCAAGATTGATGCAGTTTGGATTACAAAACATTTCCCTGTACCTGCACAATGCAAATAAGTTTTTTGTCCTCTGTGCAGTTTCTATGATGGATGGCAGCTTGTTGTAGCTGTTTGTGGCCTCCCCAGGGAGCTGTGTCGTATAGTATTACAGTTAAATCCACCGCTGCCACTTTAGTGGTGCAGGTGCACGGACATGCGTTCATCTCCTCCTCCATCCTCTGTTTCCCTTGATTGTCAGCAGTGCTCATTGAACCAGGCTCAAGAGGATTTCCACTGATTACAGACAAAGAGCCAGTTCTGAGATTAGCTGATCCTTAAAGGTTCCCAAACTCCTGCCCTCTCTCCCATTATCCCCACCCCATCTCCCTGCCACATGGTGTCAAATCGCTAAAAACCTATGGATTATCTTGAATTGAATGTATTAAATATCGCATTACCTTTGCATATTTTCCCTGCGTTAATTACCTATGTAGTCTCTTATATTGTGCTCGTCTTATGTCTCATTCTGTTTGTCATTGGTAACACTTTTGCAATAGATCCTGTTTCATGCTGTTTTTCAGTTTAGAGGGTATAAAGATTAATCCACCCTCTCACTACATCTCAGACTGTGTTTACACCTTCCTCCCAGAATGCTCTACGGTAGATGACAATAACTTACTACTATTCTCCCTTTCTTGCCTCACCTGACACCTTATATGTGCATACAGTATCATGCTTCTGTGAGGCAACTGCTGGTATTTAATCTGCTTGTTCTAACTGGCTTTCAGTGTGGGATATTTGAGTAAATTTGTTTCCAAAGACTGTTTGAGGATAATATCCATTAGCTGCTCCAAACAGAAAGCAATGCACCTGGAGTAATGCTTAAGTGCTGATTGCTCCATTTTAGATTTTTGTATTAATAAGCCTTAGAATACTTGACCATACATAATGTGTAATTAAGCTGTTAATGATCAGCCTTTGGGTAGTTTATTATGTCAACTGAAGCCTGCAATTACCGGTGTATGGATTTTAGAATATGTTTAATGTATCAGTGGCTTTAATTATTCCTGTATTTCAGTAAGCAAACCGTATCAGGTTTCTGATGGCACAGCATGAATCTGTTTCACACTAATTTGCAAGTAACAACATTCTGTGAATCAATATTAATGTATGCTGTCATAAAAAATGCTTCACTTGTAAATGAGTTACGTAATCGAAACAGAATTTTGTGTTTGCTTTTACACTTAAATTATGTTGAATGTACTGTTTAACCTCAGTAATATAATCAGTCATGTTACTGCAGGAAATGTTTCATTACCACAGACTAATCCATGCAAGTATAGAGTGTAGCTGTTCCGCCTCACGTCGGGCCAGTATGGGCTTGTTTTAGCGTCTCTCAGCTTTTAGCTTCCATGCTGCATGTCACTGCCTGAACATGATGACAGCCCTCTTCCAAAACCTCTTTCACACCTGGGCGCTGACCTGTTAAGGGGTTGTTTATCAAATCGCATACCACAATAAGTGATGACAGCTTGTCTTCAAGGTCAAAATGTTTTACTTGGTGCAAAACATGATACCTGGATGTTTTGGTTTTCTGCCTTGTACTGAAATCGCATGAACAAAAACTAGTTACAAGGTCAGTCATCACTCTATGTATCATAGTGTTATCACTAAGCCTGTGTTGGCCTTGGGAGGAAGCAGGTCAACCTCTATTTGTGATTCATTGTTTGTGTCTCTGATTAAATGAGTTTTTAGAGCTGTGAAAATACTGTTAGCACGATTCTTGTAACTCTCTCTTTCCATACAGTCCATACGGTCACCTCTTCTTCCTGTATAGCGAGTTGAGTGTTGGGAATGATTGTTTTCACACTGAGCTGCTGGAAATGACATGCATGTGACAAACAATGGCTGCATTATGAGTGCAGGGAGGAAAGTGCTCTTCTGTTTCGATAGAGTATAATATCACACACATTGGCAGTGTAGTCACTGAAGAAAGAACCATCACTGCAGTGAATAAGAGGTTTGTCACTTTGCATAAATAACCCATACAGTTTGTTTTTTTTGCCGTCATTTAATGACATATCTTTTTTTCATGAAAATAGAAATGAATAGGCTTGCTTATAGAATAATTGCTGTAAAAACTGTTTTTCAGTGTAGTATCATTCTGTGCCTTTAGGTGGCAGTAACAGCATTCATACACTGTTGTATTTGGACCTTTTACGTCTGTGTGGGGGGTCTATGTGTGTGCATATGATCGGCTACTTTCTGCCTGCAGCTGCAATGAGATAAGAAATTAAATTATCTCCATGATTGTTTTTAATCGTTAATGCTCACCTGTGGCTGTTGTCTTGTGCACTGTGCAGCAATTTATCATTTACTTTCCTAAAAAAAGAAATTGCATTTAATTTACCAGAGATAAATTCAATTTGATCAGTTGTGTGATGCACTGATAGCTTGATTAAGCAAGTTTTTTTTATGAGATTACTCTGTGTTGTGTATAGTGAAGCCAAAACACAGCTGGCAGGGGTGAGAGGGTGACAGCAGGCCCTCGGGGCTTGGCACTGCTTCAGGCCATCTCTGCTGGTGCTGCAGCAGGGGCTGTAGAAAGGCACTGCTTAATTAGTAACATCTATTAATGATAAACTGAACCCACCACGTGTGTGTGTGTGTGTGTGTGTGTGTGTGTGTGTGTGTGTGTGTGTGTGTGTGTGTGTGTGTGTGTGTGTGTGTGTGTGTGTCTTGTACTTATTCTGCGCCTTGTTGCCCCACTACAAAGAAAAGGAAGCGGTACCCCTCAGGAAAATGGGTCATTTTCTTCTTCTGGGATAAATAAACCATCCCAAAATACCAAGTTAAAGGAAGAGGATATGGCCCCTCTTGTATTTGGTTTGTACCATTTTGAGAGGGACAGGATAACCTGGTGTCAACTCAGGGTCAAAGAGAGACTTAAGTTTAATCCTTGCATGAAAAAATCCTATACAATCCACTTTGTTTTCTGTTGTGTTATGTGAGAAATATCTTAGGTTTGTAATGTAAACTTGGCATCTAAAATGTGAAGTATTTGGCTTATTAAAATTCCAGGCCTATCTTTGTAGCCCACCCACATGTGTAACTTCATGCACAGAACTTTTCTTTCAAACAAAATTCTTGACAAATTAATTCAAATTTTTAGTCTAGGAAACAGCATACTTAACATTCTTAAAAAACACTCTAGGATTAATAGAACGCCTTGGCTTTGTGCTCCTTCAATAAAAATGTTACTTCTTCCATTATGTTGTTCAACTTTGAAGTAAGTCAGCATTACTATGATAAGAAATCCACAGAACTCTCTAGTGTTCTAGAGTTTTGATTGCGTTTGAAGGACAGTGGGCAGAGAGAGGCAGCTTTTGTTATGGCAGCGTTTACACACACACACACACACACACACACACACACACACACACACACACACACACACACACACACACACACACACACACACTCATCAGTAGGAAACAGCCACTTCCTTTTTGGACTACCCGGAGTGTTCCAGCTGGGAGCCATGCTTGTTTTATCTCCCTACACTGCTGGATATGTGGATAATGTCACTGTGGTGCAAAGCATTATGGCCTCTCTCTAGACAAACACACACACCCTGCAGAGCCCCACAGCAGACCCTGGGCATGGAAACATGGCCAGCTGTGGACGTGACCTTCATCCTAGAGAGGCTCCTCAGATGAGATGCCAACTCCTCTTAAACTCCACTCTACTTCTCAGAGCCACACAGGGACATTTCTGTATTTGTTGTGTGTAGGATTGTCCACTCCTTAGTGTGAAAGGGGAAACTCAAGCTGACCCTTCTCTGTCCACATGTGCTGGCTTTGATGTTAATTCGGCTCCTCCCACCACTTGCTGCTAACAGCTTGAAATTGCTGTATTAGCACAAGTGGTGTTATTTGGTGATGGTGTCCATATGCAGCAGATGGTGTGATTGTGGCCAGTGACTCCAGGTGAAGAAGAGCAACAGTTGATGTTTCTAAGGATGTCAGAGTTAGTATTGACTGAGAAATCAAACCATGGGATCTGACATCAATGCCAGTCTACACATATCAGTCAGAAAACACATGAGTCAAATGTACCTACATTTTAGTGGAATAGAGAGCAGAACCTGATAAAATACTGTATATTTGAAAAGCCTGTATACCAGGAGAAAAATACTGTTATTTTATAATCCATTACATTTGAAAATGTAATTGATATTGTGAATATCATACTGTGTGTACCATTAAATGTTCTTCATTGGTCTAATATGCACTTTGGCACATGATAAAAATAAGAGGCCCAATGATTAAAAGTTGATTAATTCATTAGTGGATATAAAGAAAATGAATCATCAACTATTTTGACCATGGGTGATCTTTTAAGTTATTTTTATTAAACAAAAATCATTTTGATATCACTGTAAGCTGAATCTATGGTTTTTGGACAAAACATGACATTTGCAAAAGATATTTGAAGTGATGATGGTTATTGAGTTTAGTTATATAAGTCAATATGATTTGAAAGGAGATAGTTTTAAGTCCTTCACAATAAGGACTCTGATTGCATGTCAACACTATTCAAATGATTAAATACTGTAACTTCAATAGCAACCTCTGAATAAAACCTTTAATCAGATATTGAGGAAATTGTTTTAACTTGCACATCTCACCTCTCGTGAGTGTTTTAATTTAAAGCTGTAAACATTCAGCAAAATTGTCAATTATACTGGAAAATGCATTATGGGGGTCATATACACTATAGCAGGAAGTGTAGCTTACTGCAGGGAGTGAAGCCTTGCTGTAACAGCAGCAGCAGTGATCCATGCAGCTCCACACACCCAGCAGAGTTTCAGACCAGCTCTTATCTCCTCTGCAGCTGGTGCAGATTTGAGCAGAGCTTCCACATCCCACAGATGATGTTCACACTTGAACATCCACAGATAGACCCACTCTATCTGTCCTACCCCCCCCCTTCCCGTCAAGATTTAGTATGGCTGACACAGTCTAACTGTGTACTGCTGGAGGCTACAGAACCACTTCATTTGTCAGTTACAGACAGTGAAATGTGAACCATGTCAGGCAGGAATATATACTATATTATATTGATTATACTGAGTCACAGCCAACTGGAGATGTGAAACTCTTTCTAATGTAAAGGATATTTTTACTTTCCTAGCAGCATTTGACATGAAGAGGCTTGTTGCAGACAATGTTTCTTGACACAAGTGCAGTAGAAAGAAACCTAACCTAACTCAGAAGTCCTCTGTCTGACCTTAATAATTCATCACCAGTAGAGTATACTGTAAGCATGTTGCAGAATACAGCACAGAAACGCAAGCAAACATGGGGGACATCTAATCAAACTTTCTTTTGGTATCATGCCCTTTTTTTTTTAAAATGGAAAGGAACAGGAAAGATGGGAGTGACAGGGCTGGATTCCAACCAGGACTTGGTATTTACTGTAACTGATTAATTCCTCCTAATTGTTACAGAGCTGCATGTGCCACTGCATAATTTAGCTTTTTAGTCGCAGCCACCCCATGCTCATTCAGCTTTTGTGATTAGATGATAAAGTACGTATCTCCTCACAATGCAAATAACCAGCTGTAGCTCCTCAAGGGCATTCCCCGAACTATCAATTTAATTTAAAGCCCAAGTCTTGAATCACAAATTTGCTTTGTAGGGCTTAATTTCTATTGGGATGTCAGGAAAAATATATTTTGCTCAGCATATTTGTGTTGTTGTATTTGTCAGACTTGCCCCTTGACCACCTGGTTTGTTTTGGACTATTTTCCCTGTAATGTATGTACAGTATACTATAAGCTTAATATTATCCCCAATGAATAAGGATACATGCATATAGCAATCCACGTTTTCATGTCATAGTGGCATAGTGTTTAAGTGCATACCATATAAAAGCCACATCCCATGTTTGAGTCCAGCTTAAAGCAGCCATATTATGCTCATTTTCAGGTTCATAATTGTATTTTAAGGTTGTACCAGAATAGGTTTACATTAATTTTCAAAAAACACCATATTTTTGTTGTACTGCAGTGCTCTCTCTCACTGCTGCAGCTCCTCTTTTCAGCTGGTCTCTCTTTTAGTTACAGAGTGAGACCTCTTTTCTTCTTCTTCTTCTGTACTATCTTTGATTGCACTTGCACATGCGCAGTAGCTCAGATGTAGATCATGTCAGCTAGCTAGCTCCATAGACAGTAAAAGAAAGGCTGTTTCTACAACTTCGGTCAGTTACAAGGCAGGATTAGCTGGGAGACTTCTAAATGAGGGCGCACATGTAAGTAGTTCTTTTGTAGATTATGGTGAACTTGTGTGTGTGTGTGTGTAGCAGTGCTTTGCTATTGAGAACGAGGTAGCATGCTAGCGGTAGCATGCTAGCATTAGCTACGAGCTAATGGTTGCGGTTAGCCTGCTCGTTTCGGCTTGTGATGTCACAAGCCGTGCCGATTTTGAACAGCTCACCCAGAGACTGAAGGCAGGACACATTCAGAAACTGTATCTCACTCTAAACAGCATGGATGGATTTTTTTCAAAGTTTGTATGTGTGTGGAAGCACCAGAGACACAATATAACACCCCAAATCCCAGAAAAAGTGATTTTTTTCATAATATGGGCACTTTAAGACCTGCATACTCTCTATTTCTCCCACTGTTTCCTATCTGTATCTCTACTGTATCAAGGTACAATACTAAAAACAATAAAAACATGGTTTATGATACAACAAGTGCTGCAAATTTAAATTACATTCATAATTTTTCCCATATATAGGAAATCCCAGGTTTACGAAATCCCATACATCACCCTCACATCAGTATTGTCACAGCCTCATTGCATTATTGCAGACATGTCCTTACAGGCAAAAGAAGAATCTCTGTCCTCAGGGCAAACAATTTATGATCACCAGCTGTGACACTACAAACTGTTTGTCATACTTGTAGTCATGTAAGTAGTTCTTTTGTAGATTATGGTGAACTTGTGTGTGTGTGTGTGTAGCAGTGCTTTGCTATTGAGAATGAGGTAGCATGCTAGCGTTAGCATGCTAGCGTTAGCGTTAGCATGCTAACGCTAACGCTACGAGCTAATGGTTGCGGTTAGCCTGCTCGTTTCAGCTTGTGACGTCACAAGCCGTGCCGATTTTGAACAGCTCACCCAGAGACTGAAGGCAGGACACATTCAGAAACTGTATCTCACTCTAAACAGCATGGATGGATTTTTTTCAAAGTTTGTATGTGTGTGGAAGCACCAGAGACACAACATAACATCCCAAATCCCAGAAAAAGTGATTTTTTCATAATATGGGCACTTTAAAGAAAATCTTACTTCCTGCCTACACAGCCTCAAAAATCGGATTTATGAATGCAGTTTAAGGCAGATTGCTTGTTGTTATTTTATATAATCCCTCTTTGCAGTGACAGGGGGATGGAGACTGGATCTAAGGTGTAAGAAAATGGATAAACCAAAGAGGAGATGTATTTCCTAACAGATCGATAGGCATAATCAAAGTCTTGTCCCTCCCTCCTCTTGTATCTCATTTCCTTCCTTTCTCTCTCTCTCTCTCTCTCTCTCTCTCTCTCTCTCTCTCTCTCTCTCTCTCTCTTACTGAATCCCCTCATCTACTCAGCTGCTTTCCTACGCAGCTCATCTCATCGTACACTTGAATGTAGTTCAGTGTGTCAAGCACTACTGAAATATTAACACAGCAGCAGGCAGAAATGTGTGCGTGCATTTATGGCTAAGTGCACCATCATGATGTAAGGGATCACTTCGCTTCTCCAGACTGACATGCGCGTGTGTTAATGTGTTTGTATGGGTGTGCCTGCATACATGCAAATGTCTCAGCACCTTTAGTGTAACTTAAAGAAAGGTGAACTCTGCTCGCATGGTCGATCTTTAAAATGAAGTTTTCAAAAAGTTGCCAGCATGCTTTTGTCCCTAATGGAGGTTAGCAAAGCTGCTGCCAGTGGGACTCACTGTATTTCAGTAGCCCATACAGCATGTGCATGCCAATGTGACAAGCAGGATTGTTTTGACAATTCCCATTGACCCTCCTTTGCGGCGCTGTGGAGGAGGGTCTGGCAATGCGAGACTAGTGAGTGTGTGACTTGCAGGAAGGGAAGAAGCAGTGATAAATAAACCAAGATGAACACTGCCCTGTTTTCTTGTCTTACCCCCCTTTTTCTCATAATTTGAGGGTGAAACATGGGCAACCACAGCCGGTCGACAGCATGTATCTATCTATGTAGGTTTGTCAAATGTCTTTTACAGTTGTAACCCACGGGTTGATTTATATGTTATGTTTTTCAAGATGGCATCTTTTTACAACATATTTCCTGCTTTTATCTTTCTTTCTCTTATTGCAGTCCTAAAACATTTTAATCAAAGGCCACGCTAGCGAATGAATCATTGCCTGGCATTTCAAAAGCCTGTGTATTATCAAATGTTGTCGTTCCACTTCCAATGTATCTGTGTACTTGGCAGAACAGCCAGCTTGTGATCAAACAGCAGCTTATCTTTAATAGGAAAAAAAAACTCCCTATTTGATGTCTTGGCCCAAAAGGTTTAAATCCTCCCATGTCCTTGGTATGTTTTGTAAACAGAGATTTCTTTGACGCTCGAGTCAGGTCACAGGATTTTCATGTCATTGCTGTAACCATAACTTTTCTGATTATTTTTTTATGTTCTATATGTTGTTCTATATGTTGTTCAAATCATACAGTAAGCATTTTCTATTGCAACCTAGGCTGCTTACTGCTGCATATTGTATGCCATCCATTCAATGTGATTCATCCATTTGTTCTGCCAGTGGCTCTGGTTTCTCTGCTGAACTAAATAAGCATTCAGCCATATTGCTGTTTGCCTAACCATGGAATCAGACTCTCCCTCTGGATATAAGACCGCATTTATTGTAACCCATTTATTTCACAATTATTCATCTGGCTCCCAAAAGGAGTCTCATTTTGTGGAGTAAAACATTAAAGGGATTAATTCATTTTATGTGAAATGTCAAATCTACAAAATGCATATGTAGAAATGAAAAGAATGAAGTTAGGAAAGCATTAAGAAATGCACATAGTGGCTCAAGAGGAGAACGAGCAAGTGAGACGGATGCACATGCCAGCTTGCGTTGCACCGAAGCTCAGCATTGGTTGAAGCTGCAGCAGAGCTCACACAGCATCCTTGATTTCCCCCCCCCCCATCCCTCGCTCTCTGCTCTACCTCACTCACTCACTCACTGTATCTCGTCTGCTGACTGAGGTATTCCTACAAGCACCGACTGGGGCAGCTGGGAGTTCGACTCTCTGTGTGCATAAATTTATCCTCCTGCCGTCCTCCTTGACTCTCCTCTCTTGATCTTTTTTTGCCTGGACACCAGCACTCTCTCCTCGGGTCAGGAGCTGTGGATTTGCGGGTCAGAGTTAGAGATCATGGACCAGGGAGGAGCAGGGGACGATCAAGGAAACTGGGTCACTGGCAGGTTCTCCTGACTCATGCCTGTTTGGACCTGGAGGAATGGGATGCACCACCAGCACCGTTGTGGTTGACGGGCTGCGTACGGTCTTAGAGAGGAACTGTAGTGGCTACATCTGTAAGGGAGCAGCTGAGCCCATTGGGCCATCTGAGGCTGAGCGAGCGCTGAGTCGGAGAGAGTCGCGGGTATTGCCAACACCGAGAGTACTTAAGGTGTGTGTGTGTGTGTGTGTGTGTGTGTGTGTGTGTGTGTGTGTGTGTGTGTGTGTGTGTGTTGATCCAATATATATAGTATTGTGCTATTCATTACAATCGTATAAAATCAATTTGTTTTATCTATGAAATATCAGAAAAATGCCAATCACAAGGACCCAGAGTCCAAGGTAATATCTTTAAGTTTCTTGTTTTCAGATATTACATTACATTACATGTCATTTAGCTGACAGTTTTATCTACTGTGGGTCCAACACCCAAACATCAACACAAAACAGAGAAAAGCAGCAAATCCTCATATTTTGAAAAGCAGGGAAGCGGCGGTGAATGTTTAGCAATTTGCCTTAATAAATTACGACTATCAAAATTGTTGTCAATTAGCTATCTCTTAATCCACTAATCAATTAAATGGCTCATTGTTTTAGCCCTAAACTCGCTCAGTAGCTCAGTGAGACCCCTACTCCTTTTACTCTAACGGCAAATGCCACTTAATTTAGGGTAAAGGTTCCTTTCAAACTAGTATTTCTGCTCAGTCAGCCATCTCATAACGCTGCTCTATCAAAAAACTAGTGATGAGATTAATTAATAGCTAACGGCAAATATCAAAAGACAAATTCCTACATTTGAGAAGCTTGAACCAGCAAATGTTTTGCATTTTTGCTTGATAAATAAATGATCCAAATTGCTGTTGAGTCATTTTCTGTTGATCAACTCATCTACTCTACTGTAACTAAGCACTACAGTACATGTATAGATTTCTGCCTTTGAATGCCTAACATAAACATCATTCCTCCTATAGAACTGCTTCTAAGTGGGTTGTTTACTTTGCAAATTATTTATGCTGAATTTTTTCCCTGATTTTTCTATTAAGATGGCAAAATGCAGGACGTGAATATGATAAATAATGTACATGTTAATAATATTGTAAGTATGTGCAACCTTTTTATCACCTTGACACATCATTTATTTTACTGGTTCTAGTGCCTGTCATATTTTCATATTTCAGATTCTATGCAACTACAGCAATAACAATCATCATCATCCTCATTTTAGCCTTGTGAATATGTGTCCATGAGTGTTAACAGTATAAAATGTAGGGCAGTGGGAGGGCTGGGTCTTGCCCTCACTAAGCGCTGTTGCATGGGTTAAAGCTTCTGTGGGTCGGGATGGGGGTGAGGGGGAACATTGAGCTCTGTGTCTGCTGGAAATCAATCACCGCTCTTCATCTGTAAACCGGCGGGTTTGGCAGAGCTTTTGCTGCTCCGTACCAGCTTGTCTTGCCCTTCGTGTGTGTGTGTGTGTGTGTGTGTGTGTGGGCTTGTTTAACTATATTCATGGGGTCCAAAAACCGGGAGTCCAGTATACTTGTGGGGTCCCGACATCTTTGTGGGGCCAACATGCTGGACCCCACAAGTTTAAAGGGCTGTTTGAGGGCTAACACTTGGTTGTAGGATTAGGCTTAGAATTAGGTTATGGTTAGGGTTATGGTAAGGGTTAAGGTTAGGCATTTAGTTGTGATGGTTAAGGTTAGTGTAAGGGGCTAGGGAATGCATTATTTCAATGACGGGTCCCCACAAAGATAGTGCCACAAACCTGTGTGTGTGTGTGCATGT